>NC_041370.1:501495-701495 GCF_900634415.1 Cottoperca gobio | reverse complement strand
GCGTATAGGTTGTCAGTGCAAGCAGCTTATTACCACCCATATTTAAGGTGACGTAGTATAAAGAGTCCGCATTGAGAGGAGGTTCGGGTGGATGCATCTTTTCCTAAACCTAACCAAGTACTTGCGTTTCAGTTCAAAACGTTAAAGGTCAATTGGTAACATTGGCAACATTCAGCCACTAGATGGCGCATCTCCCCGTCGTTGCCAGTTTGATGCACAACCTGCATATTCCATGAACCGTGTCGGTGTAGCTTCCCAGTTAGCTAACAAACGTTAGCTGTCTAGCAACAATTAGCTTTAGCTTACCGGCCAATCAGAAAAGGGGCCTCTTCTGCGTGGCTCCTTCAGTTGACCCAACGTTCCCCTGATCGTACTCCTCTGACTGCTAACGACTAAGACTCTTGATCGCCGACGACACAGATACCATGTGACACCAACGCCGTTATACTATTGGCTCACAGGCCTTGTAAGCAACAGCACTGCCAGCAACCAGCCGTCAGACATCTTACACAGAGGTAAACAAAACGTTCATTTTGGATCCAACTAATCTTTGTACTTCATTATATATAAATAAACCATTTTATTCTGCACATTTCTAAAAGCTTACATTATTTTAATTGTAAATAAAAATGTTATGAATAATACCTTTAACCGCGGGTTTAAAACTAAATATTTAATACTAACACACAAATAATAAAAATCGCTGGAATTCCCTCCCGAAGGCTTTGAGAGATGAAAGCTCTGTGAACACACACACACACACACACACACACACACACAGACACACACACACAGACACACACAGACACACACACACACACACACAGACACACACACACAGACACACACACACACAGACACACAGACACACACACGCACACACACACACACACACACACACACACACAGACACACACACACACAGACACACACACACACACACACACAGACACACACACACACACACACACACACACACACACACACACAGACACACACACACACACACAGACACACAGACACACACACACACACACACACACACACACACACACAGAGTGAGACCCGAAGGCTTTGAGAGATGAAAGCTCTGTGAACATTGTTTTATTTAAAAACATTTAAAAACGTATTTATTCGCTTTCACTCTTCCTTTGTTTGATTCTTATTTTTTATATGTTTAATTGTTCTTATGCCTTCATTTGTTTTATTGCTTGGTTTTACGGTGCAATATTTGCACTTGTTTACATTTTTTCTTCTTCTTATAATTATTATTATATAAGGAGCACAGTGTATGTATAGTACATAATGTAATATATTTTCTGTGTGCTATAAACTGCTTGTTTTGACTTGGAGATGTAAGTGTTGGTTGTTTTGTGTTGCAGGAAGTGATGAAAGTTTATCTTGCTTTCACATGTTAGTATCACTCCCAACTGCCACAACCTCACTGATTCCAGTATGACTGGACTCGTGAGACACACAGGAAACCTCAGCCCGGGCCCTCTGATTGGCTGACACACCACATGGTGGCAGTAATAGTAGCTCCTTGTATGGGCATGTGGGCTCTTTGACTGGAGCATCAGGTTTAGCCCGGCTGCTGTTTCTCAGAAACAGAAATGTACACTGTGTTCTCCCACAAATACACACCCTCCTTCCACTCCTATTGTCAGTGTGGACAAGCTGGGTGCCGGGGCCAGCTCCACACGTTTACACATCATGTTCACAGACAACTATTACTGCCTCCATGCAGTTAGATATAGCTTATTAAAGACTACTTTTGGTGTCCAGGCACAGATATATGACTGTATACATCACATATGTTCAGTTTGCAGAGTTGTGTCTGATTTGAATAGATATAAGATTAAATACAAGTGTTTGTTTTGACAAAGGAATCACCATTATACATGTGTTCTTTGACCTATGTTTTATCGTCCTTTATCACACATTTTATTTCTGATAGACGCCACCAAACATGAACCTTAGAATTCTTCTTTTTGGATAGAACCGCACTTTAATATCTGTAACCTTAGTATAACTAAATCTGTGATCCGTCAGATCCTGTGACTACATGAATTCCAAAAAAAGGATTGATATGTGAGGTGTAAATTTAAACACCACTGGTATCAAAATGTGAGACCATTTCAATATGTATATATGAGGTCAAATCAGTTTTCTTTAGAGATACCACGGAGACACCATGTGTGGTATCAGCGGCTATCGAAATAAAAATATAAAGTATATTTAACGTGGCATTATGGTTGAAATTCCTGCTCAGGTCACATAATTTGGTGCAACACTGTGTTTGATTCGGTGCTTACAGAATATATTGTGATGATTTTCAACATATATACTGATTTGTAACATGTGCCCGTTCATAAATAAACAAGTGCAGACACAATGAGAGATTGTGAGTGGGATTCAACGTGAATTTTGTTTAGTAAAAAAAATCGCTTTGTTTGTTTTGCATGGACAGACAGCAGCAGACAGTTAGGAGTTATGTAATACACATTTGAAGGGAGCAGTCCAACGACGCGGCGTGGTCGGGTTGAGGCGGGAAATTGCAACACCGGTAAAATACCGTAACATTAGAGTTTTGAGAGATGACAGAGTGTTACAGACTTAATGCGAAGTGTGAGATTTAATAAAAAGTAAAAACATGATTCATGGGTGGATCATGTGTAGCTGTGTACTTTATTTTTGTTTAAAATACTCCCCTCCCCCTTGCAGGGAACATGGTACAGTCCAGGACGCGTCACCCATTGTTTACAAATGAACTGTGGTTGTTGGTGACTGCCGAGTGGCGTGGTGAGAGCGAGGAGCAGCCCGGCGGCTCGCAGGAACACAACACACTCTCCGTACACACACACACACACACACACACTCAGGCACGACCTCCACCGCGATGCCGTGCCGGAAGGAGAACTACATCTTTCTGGAGCAGTCCGTCACCGTCGGCTCCAAAGAAGTGGACGCGCTGGTGACTAAAATCGGCGAAGCGCTGCAGCTCCACAACAATAGCAGCGGCCACCAGAAGAAGACCGTGTCCGTGTCCATGTCCTGCCTGCACGGGCTCACCGGCAGCAGCACCGGCGGGGTCAAACCGACGGCCATCATCGGCGGTAGCGCTGGAGCTCCCGCGCAGAAACACCACGGCTGCTGCATGCGGCTCCGGAACCGGGGACACCGGGGGAGCAGCCGGGCAAGCCCGTATAACATCCCCGGATCTAACGGCGACCAGGACTGGGACCAAATCCGACCGTGGAGCAGAAAGAGGATCCCCGCGGAGGAGGACGACCCGCACCGGCTGCTGCAGGACTTAATTCTCTCGGGGAACCTGATTAAAGAGGCCGTGAGGAGGCTGCAGTTCTCGGCCGCAGACTGTGCAGATTTCCCGAAGGCGGCGGACACTGTTCCGTCCTGATGAAGCCCCGCTCGGCCCGGGGGGGGCCCGGCTCAAAACAAACTGAGACTGTTTAGAATTAAATGTCACAGTATTGGTAGCTATGTTTTTCTAATTTCATCCATTTTCATCGATTTTTTTGTCTGTAACGTTTTGTTGGACAACAGTTAGCTTAGCTAGCCACCCGGCTAACGAGCCGAGTTGTTTATGTTTGAATGTCTCGCGGGAGGGGGGGTGGGGGGGGTCCGGACACCAGAAACACGTTTTGCCGACCTTTTTCATTGGCAAGAAATTACGTTTATTTCCCCCTCCCCCCTTTTTAAAGGCTTATGTCATCCTCCCTGTGATGTCAAATGAAAATGCACATCAGAGCATGTGTGTGTAATTCTGTGAAGGGGGGGGGGGGGGTCCTGTGGAACCTAAACAATGGGGGGGGGGGGGGTTCTTCTATGTGCTGAATGAGTCACAGTGCACAACGGCAGGAAGTCTTTTTCATTTCTTATTTACCATCCTGGGCTGTGTTCATGTGTTTTTGAGGGGGGGGGGGGTTGCTCATGACTAGCCATTCCCTGCTGTGGCAGACTGTTAAAATGGGGGTTGGGTAGTTTAGTCCCATTTTGTTTACAATCTAATGCTGGGTGTTAATAGCTGCTGTGCAGAGAAGAGAGGTGACCCCCCCCCCTCAGTGGGGTGTCCTGCAGCAGCTCCTCAGCCAGACGACCCGGAGACACAAGCTAATATTTATAAAAGCAGATGTTCCAGGACGACAGCTGTCACATCACATCTCTCCTGGACCTGTCTGTTTCAGCGTAACATGGACAACATGTGGGGTGGGGTGGGGGGGGGGGGGGGTTCATGGGAGAGGAGACTCCTTTCCCACGGGGCTTTGGGTGCTGTGTAACTGTTTGTAATGTTTAGGGGGGGGGGTCAGATGCCAACACTTCTGTGGTGCTTTCACCTTTTTGGAATTCCGACGGGGAGTTGTTTGTTTCTTCTCTGTGTAAAAGAAAAATGGCCGACTGCTTCGTAACGAAGTCTCTGATGTTCCTGAGTATTCAGGTCTGTCTTAATAAATCTGTTTGTTTTCCAAACCTCCGTTTTATTGGAAGCTTGTCCTCCATGTGTAAATGTGTGCTCATGCTGTTCCTGTGAGTTTAGACAACGTGGTCTTGAAGGACACACGCTCGTTATCAGCCTATAAATACCCCCCCCCCCCACTCTCTCTCTGCCCCCCCCCCCTCCTGTGCTGGATCACAGCAGGCCTGACACCAGCAGTGAAAAACATGTTTTGCTCAGAGTCCTGCATTGTGTTTTTGGCAGCTCCCTCTGCTGTTGCTTCTCTGTTACTGAGAGTGTGTGTGTGTGTGTGTGTGTGTGTGTGTGTGTGTGTGTGTGTGTGTGTGTGTGTGTGTGTGTGTGTGACCTCCAGATGATCACGAAACAAGCAGACTGGGACTGAACACACTTACTACCTGATGCTGGGAGAAGGAAGGACTCGGCCTGTAGTGTAGGCGCTGCAGCTCGTGACCTTCCTATGACCCTGTTGTTTAAAGGCCCTTCAGATGTGCGCGGCTGACACGTGTCGTCACTATTCGTATAGATGGAAACGTTAATGTTAAACTGGTTCCCAGCAGCGACGTAGTCTGATGTCTTGTTTTACAGAGATATGAAACACACTTAGAGAAACAGTGAATTTCTGCTGTTTTTACTTCATAAATGATTTTAATGCATCTCAGAAATTAAAAGTTTCCTTTAGCTATAAATTATTTGGTCAAATATTAAATCTGTGATATAAATATTGTCCCTCTGCAGTCACGTAGGATGAGCTCTTAAAGCAGGGGGGGAACCTTTTTCATGTCTAGGGCCATTTTCTTTTTAAACATCCTTCGAGGGCCGTACTTGAAGTCATAACTTCTGCACGTTGTCTTTAAGACGCTCGTTCATTTCACTTTTCTTTATGCTAAATGCAAGAAGCAACTTTTGTATCCTGTATCTTTGTTTTATTATAAATCCTTTATTAGTCCCACAGCGGGGACATTTATCTCGTCACAGCAGAAGAACATGAAGTAAAAAGGCAGAACACAATAATTAAATAGAATAATAATATAAGTACAAGTGATATAAATAAAGTGAGTATTGCACATGGCAGTGATAACTGCACAGCAGTGGTGGCAACAGTGTGTTCTTGGTGGGGGGGTCTACCTCTCTATCTCTCCATGTTTGTATGTTCCGCTCTGCAGGAGCTGCTTGTTGGGCCGAACTCCACGAAGAGCGTTAACTTTATCCAAACACTCGTCCTCTCAGCTCGTGCAGTTTGACATGTCTCGTGTTTCACCGCAAGCGCGTCCACACAAACTCGACTCACTGGCCTTTAACTTCCTCAAAGAAATAATCGTTCGTCCATTTCTCCTGGAAAGTGACATTCTGCATCCAGCTTTCTGTTTTACACTCGCCATGCTGCGTTCACTGACGTCAATGACAGCTTCGTTTAATATTGAACACGTTCCGCTCGTGTTGTGTTCAAGGACCCTGACCATGGCCAGGAAAAAACAGACAGTCGCTCGTCTATTGCTGTCTAGATGTATTTAATTTTTTTCGAGTTGATTTTTTTGCGTGTGTTTATGAATGACCTCGAGGGCCGGATCAAATGGTCTCGCGGGCCGGAGGTTCCCCACCCTTGTCTTAAAGGGTCAGTTCACCCCAAAACACACATTTCTCCTCTGGAGATGTTTGAGTGTTGGAGAACTGTCTGTCTTCTCTCTGTGAAGGAACTACATGTGGAGCAACGTCTCTTTCCAGAGAGCTCTACAGGTGAGAGGAAGAATATGGATTCTGGGGTGAACGCTCCCTTTAAAATTCCAATAACTAATGTGTTATTTGTTATTTCTTGTATCATAAAGTAGCATCTGAAAATGTCTTATTTTAATATTTAACCTACATTCAAAACCCAAACATATTCACTTTACACTGAGCAGTGAAAAGGGAATATTTAACAAAGTGTTTTTTAAAACTTTAATGATTCACAGATTTTCTACTTGCAACAGTATATATTTTAGTATTTATGTACGGATCCCACTTCACACAAAAACTCCTTAAAATACTTTATAAATGACCTGAGCAGGTGTTTTATTTCAGACTGTCGCTCACAGCTGGACGTTACTTTACTCTCGACTTGTTATTTCACCTGCTGCTGAACATCAAATCTTTCCCTGAACAAGACAAACATCTGGGAACAAGAAGAAGAAGAACACCTGGGAACAAGAAGAACATCTGGGAACAAGAAGAAGAAGAACACCTGGGAACAAGAAGAACATTTGGGAACAAGAAGAAGAACACCTGGGAACAAGAAGAACATCTGGGAACGACTCGTCTTTATTCTTCAGCTCCCACACCGCTGAGCCAGAGCACCAACGTTAGATCCAAATACAGAAGCTGCGACTGTGTTTCAGTCATAACAGCTAGCCGGGCCCTGAGAGACCTGAGAGGCCCCCACAGAGACCTGAGAGGCCCCCGGGCAGAGACCTGAGAGGCCCCCGCAGAGACCTGAGAGGCCCCCGGGCAGAGACCTGAGAGGCTGTAAATGTAAAAGAGATATTAAATATATATGTATATCTCATCTGTCAGCTTCCAGCAGAGGGCGGTGTGACACCACAGCCAGAACACATCTTTCATTGTGCAGAACGGCCTATTTCATAAGAATATATTATATTATGGATTATTTGTGCATTAAAATGTACATTGTTGCAGCTGGTAAAGGTGAAGCTTATTTAGTCGCTTGCAAATTCCCCAAAAAGCAACAATTAAATATTATCTTTTTGTCCAATTTAATACAATATAATGTATTTGTTGATTATATTTTGTATCATTAATATAAAAAGCAAAGTGGTTCAGTTATAAAATGAATGTAGTGGAATAAAAAGTATTAAAAGACGCGTCAGAGCCCGAAATATTTAGTGAGCGTTCAACAATAAGGTCGTAACATTTTGAGGATTAAGTCATAATGTAGAGAAGAAATCTTAATATGGTTTTGATATAACATTTAAATCATAACAAAGTTAATTTACAAATACAAAAAACAATATAATAAATTATTAATAAGTAATTTATTTAAGCTTGTAAAATGTATTTGATTACTTCATCAATAACTTAAAAGTGATTTATTTATTAAATAAATAATATAATATATATTATATTTATTTTTGAATTAAGTGTATTCTTTTAAATCACTTTTACAACTTTATAATAAAGTATAAACATTTACTTAAAAAATACTTTAAAGGGCCTACGAAATTATATTTCGTCAGTGTTATTGGGCTTGGTATATGATCTATTTGTTACCCGTTTCACATCCAGCAACATCCAGCAGGAGGAGACTCCTCTGTAACATCCAGCAGGAGGAGACTCCTCTGTAACATCCAGCAGCAGGAGACTCCTCTGTAACATCCAGCAGGAGGAGACTCCTCTGTAACATCCAACAGGAGACTCCTCTGTAACATCCAGCAGGAGGAGACTCCTCTGTAACATCCAGCAGGAGGAGACTCCTCTGTAACATCCAGCAGGAGGAGACTCCTCTGTAACATCCAGCAGCAGGAGACTCCTCTGTAACATCCAACAGGAGACTCCTCTGTAACATCCAGCAGGAGGAGACTCCTCTGTAACATCCAGCAGGAGGAGACTCCTCTGTAACATCCAGCAGCAGGAGACTCCTCTGTAACATCCAGCAGGAGACTCCTCTGTAACATCCAGCAGGAGGAGACTCCTCTGTAACATCCAGCAGGAGGAGACTCCTCTGTAACATCCAGCAGGAGGAGACTCCTCTGTAACATCCAGCAGGAGACTCCTCTGTAACATCCAGCAGGAGGAGACTCCTCTGTAACATCCAGCAGCAGGAGACTCCTCTGTAACATCCAGCAGGAGGAGACTCCTCTGTAACATCCAGCAGGAGACTCCTCTGTAACATCCAGCAGGAGGAGACTCCTCTGTAACATCCAGCAGCAGGAGACTCCTCTGTAACATCCAACAGGAGGAGACTCCTCTGTAACATACAACAGGAGGAGACTCCTCTGTAACATCCAGCAGGAGGAGACTCCTCTGTAACATCCAGCAGGAGGAGACTCCTCTGTAACATCCAGCAGGAGACTCCTCTGTAACATCCAGCAGGAGGAGACTCCTCTGTAACATCTAGCAGCAGGAGACTCCTCTGTAACATCCAGCAGGAGACTCCTCTGTAACATCCAGCAGGAGGAGACTCCTCTGTGACATCCAGCAGGAGGAGACTCCTCTGTAACATCCAGCAGCAGGAGACTCCTCTGTAACATCCAGCAGGAGGAGACTCCTCTGTAACATCCAGCAGGAGACTCCTCTGTAACATCCAGCAGGAGACTCCTCTGTAACATCCAGCAGGAGACTCCTCTGTAACATCCAGCAGCAGGAGATTCCTCTGTAACATCCAGAAGGAGACTACTCTGTAATATCCAGCAGGAGGAGACTCCTCTGTAACATCCAGCAGGAGGAGACTCCTCTGTAACATCCAGCAGGAGGAGACTCCTCTGTAACATCAGGCAGGAGACTCCTCTGTAACATCCAGCAGCAGGAGACTCCTCTGTAACATCCAGCAGGAGACTACTCTGTAACATCCAGCAGGAGGACACTCCTCTGTAACATCCAACAGGAGACTCCTCTGTAACATCCAGCAGGAGGAGACTCCTCTGTAACATCCAACAGAAGACTCCTCTGTAACATCCAGCAGGAGGAAACTCCTCTGTAACATCCAACAGGAGACTCCTCTGTAACATCCAGCAGGAGGAGACTCCTCTGTAACATCCAACAGGAGACTCCTCTGTAACATCCAGCAGGAGGAGACTCCTCTGTAACATCCAGCAGGAGACTCCTCTGTAACATCCAGCAGGAGAGACTCCTCTGTAACATCCAGCAGGAGGAGACTCCTCTGTAACATCCAGCAGGAGGAGACTCCTCTGTAATCTCCAGCAGGAGGAGACTCCTCTGTAACATCCAACAGGAGACTCCTCTGTAACATCCAGCAGGAGGACACTCCTCTGTAACATCCAACAGGAGACTCCTCTGTAACATCCAGCAGGAGGACACTCCTCTGTAACATCCAACAGGAGACTCCTCTGTAACATCCAGCAGGAGACTCCTCTGTAACATCCAACAGGAGGAGACTCCTCTGTAATCTCCAGCAGGAGGAGACTCCTCTGTAACATCCAGCAGCAGGAGACTCCTCTGTAACATCCAGCAGGAGACTCCTCTGTAACATCCAGCAGGAGGAGACTCCTCTGTAACATCCAGCAGGAGACTCCTCTGTAACATCCAGCAGGAGACTCCTCTGTAACATCCAGCAGGAGGAGACTCCTCTGTAACATCCAGCAGGAGACTCCTCTGTAACATCCAGCAGCAGGAGACTCCTCTGTAACATCCAGCAGCAGGAGACTCCTCTGTAACATCCAGCAGGAGACTACTCTGTAATATCCAGCAGGAGGAGACTCCTCTGTAACATCCAGCAGGAGGAGACTCATCTGTAACATCCAGCAGGAGACTCCTCTGTAACATCCAGCAGGAGGAGACTCCTCTGTAACATCCAGCAGGAGGAGACTCCTCTGTAACATCAGGCAGGAGACTCCTCTGTAACATCCAGCAGCAGGAGACTCCTCTGTAACATCCAGCAGGAGACTACTCTGTAACATCCAGCAGGAGGACACTCCTCTGTAACATCCAACAGGAGACTCCTCTGTAACATCCAGCAGGAGGAGACTCCTCTGTAACATCCAACAGGAGACTCCTCTGTAACATCCAGCAGGAGGACACTCCTCTGTAACATCCAACAGGAGACTCCTCTGTAACATCCAGCAGGAGGACACTCCTCTGTAACATCCAACAGGAGACTCCTCTGTAACATCCAGCAGGAGACTCCTCTGTAACATCCAACAGGAGGAGACTCCTCTGTAACATCCAGCAGGAGGAGACTCCTCTGTAACATCCAGCAGGAGGAGACTCCTCTGTAACATCCAACAGGAGGAGACTCCTCTGTAACATACAACAGGAGGAGACTCCTCTGTAACATCCAACAGGAGGAGACTCCTCTGTAACATCCAGCAGGAGACTCCTCTGTAATCTCCAGCAGGAGGAGACTCCTCTGTAACATCCAGCAGCAGGAGACTCCTCTGTAACATCCAGCAGCAGGAGACTCCTCTGTAACATCCAGCAGCAGGAGACTCCTCTGTAACATCCAGCAGCAGGAGACTCCTCTGTAACATCCAGAAGGAGACTCCTCTATAACATCCAACAGGAGGAGACTCCTCTGTAACATCCAACAGGAGGAGACTCCTCTGTAACATCCAGCAGGAGGAGACTCCTCTGTAACATACAACAGGAGGAGACTCCTCTGTAACATCCAACAGGAGGAGACTCCTCTGTAACATCCAACAGGAGGAGACTCCTCTGTAACATCCAGCAGCAGGAGACTCCTCTGTAATCTCCAGCAGGAGGAGACTCCTCTGTAACATCCAGCAGCAGTAGACTCCTCTGTAACATCCAGCAGGAGGAGACTCCTCTGTAACATCCAGCAGGAGACTCCTCTGTAACATCCAGCAGGAGGAGACTCCTCTGTAACATCCAACAGGAGGAGACTCCTCTGTAACATCCAACAGGAGGAGACTCCTCTGTAACATCCAACAGGAGGAGACTCCTCTGTAACATCCAGCAGGAGGAGACTCCTCTGTAACATCCAGCAGCAGGAGACTCCTCTGTAACATCCAACAGGAGGAGACTCCTCTGTAACATACAACAGGAGGAGACTCCTCTGTAACATCCAACAGGAGGAGACTCCTCTGTAATCTCCAGCAGGAGGAGACTCCTCTGTAACATCCAGCAGCAGGAGACTCCTCTGTAACATCCAACAGGAGGAGACTCCTCTGTAACATCCAACAGGAGGAGACTCCTCTGTAATCTCCAGCAGGAGGAGACTCCTCTGTAACATCCAGCAGCAGGAGACTCCTCTGTAACATCCAACAGGAGGAGACTCCTCTGTAACATCCAGCAGGAGGAGACTCCTCTGGTTGTATAAAGTTTGTATAGAAGTCTATGAGAAAATATTTCTTCTTCTCTCTTGATTTATTTCCTCAGTAACATTTACCTGATGAGTTTATGTCTCAATCTGTAGTTTCAAGTCTTCTTCAACACATGATGTTCATTTAGTAACTGAGTTGAGTAAAATAGAGGACAAACAGCGTCTGCTTCAGTTAAACGATGGTCGACAAACCAACAGGTGGCGATATACAGTCGATTGGGAAAGACAAATAAAAATTGCCGTAATAAAAGACGAGCATGCCTTTCTTTTTTTTCTGGTGTGCCAGATTTGATCTAAAAATACTGAATATATCCACTTGCAGCTTTATTATTTTACTTTTCCCTTGTGAATCCTGTTGTATTAGCTACTACAGTAATAAACACATTAGTAGATGTGTGAAGCTTGTAAATGTGAGCGGAGCTTGTGGTTGGAGGTCACTTCAGTTGAAGGATCTGTCTTTTGTTAAAGCAGAGTTTCATCAGGAGGAAACAGCGGAGAGAGTTAACAGCTCAAAGATAAACTGTTATGACAAGTGTCTCGGGATTAAAGTGTCTCTGATACACTTCTTGTTATAACCTGAACGTTCACGTCCTTTTACAGCCTTGATTCTTGAAAATAAGTGTCTTGACTCAAACAAATCTAATTGTTTTACTTTACTTTAATTAGCAAACACATTCATCATCACATTTCTGTTTATCTTCTGTGAGACGAGAGGAAACATCAGAACATCTTCTGTGAGACAAGAGGAAACATCAGAAAATCTTCTGTGAGACGAGAAGAAACATCAGAGTGTGTGTGTAGATTTAAACTCTCCACAGCTACATTACATAACGCCTCATGTACATATTAAACACTTGTAATATAAACTTGTGTTGATGTGAGTCATGAAGTGGGGAAGCTTCATGATATCTGTTAGTTACATGTTTGACCCTGTTCACCTGTAGTGTGTACAACATGTATGACTCTGTTCACCTGTAGTGTGTACAACATGTATGACTCTGTTCAAATCAAATCAAATCAAATCAAATTTATTTGTATAGCCCAATATCACAAATTATACATTTGTCTCAGTGTGCTTTACAGACTGTACAGGTTACGACATCCTCTGTCCTTAGACCCTCGCATCGCACAAGGAAAAACTTCCTAAAAGAAACCCCAAAATTAAAGGGGAAAAAATGGAAGAAACCTCAGGGAGAGCAACTGAGGAGGGATCCCTCTCCCAGGACGGACAGACGTGCAATAGATGTCGTGTGTACAGGATAAACAACATAGTACAAATACAACATTTGACAGAAATTATGTTGTGTTGGAAAAAAAAAAGAAATAGAAAGTTTGGATGAATCCAGGAAAATGTCAATAAGGCTTCCCGGTGTCCAGCAGGACCAGGTCAGCAGGCGCAGCCACGATTCATGATCCTGACGTAAACTTTATCAGTGGCAACCTGCCACATGAGAGACAGACACTCCGGGGATGATACCCCGGATGGTGAGTTAGTAACATACATTTACATAAATGCATACAGATAGAGAGGGAGAAGAAGAGAGGGAGAAGAAGAGAGAGGGAGAGAAGGAAGAGAGCAGGGAGGTGTCCCCCGGCAGTCTAAGCCTATAGCAGCATAACTAGGGGCTGATCCAGGGCAAACCTGAGCCAGCCCTAACTATAAGCTTTATCAAAAAGGAAAGTCTTTAGCCTGCTCTTAAATGTGGAGAGTGTGTCTGCCTCCCGAACACAAACTGGAAGCTGGTTCCACTGGAGAGGAGCTTGATAGCTGAAGGCTCTGGCTCCCATTGTACTCTTAGAGACTCTAGGAACCACAAGTAACCCTGCAGTCTGGGAGCGTAATGCTCTAGTTGGTTTATAAGGTACTATGAGATCTTTAAGATATGCTGGAGCCTGACCTTTAATTGATTTGTAAGTCAGGAGAAGGATTTTGAATTCTATTCTGTATTTTACCGGGAGGCAGAGCAGCTAATACAGGAGTAATATGATCCCATTTCCTTGTTCTAGTCAATACACGTGCCGCTGCATTTTGGATCAACTGAAGAGTCTTAACCGACTTTTTGGGACAACCTGATAACAATGAGTTGCAGTAATCCAGCCTTGAAGTAACAAATGCATGGACTAGTTTTTCTGCATCATTTTGAGACAGGATGTGTCTTATTTTTGCAATGTTACGTAGATGAAAGAAGGCAGTCCTTGAGATTTGTTTTATGTGGGAGTTAAACGACAGATCTTGATCAAAGATGACGCCAAGATTCCTTACAGTGGTGCTGGAGGCCAAGTTAATGCCATCCAGAGCTTCTATGTCATTAGAAAATGCGTTTCGGAGGCGTTTAGGGCCAAGTATAATAACTTCAGTTTTGTCTGTGTTTAACATCAAAAAGTTGCTAGACATCCAAGTTTTTATGTCCTTAAGGCATGCTTGAAGTTTAGCCAATTGATTGGTTTCATCTGGTTTAATTGATAGATATAATTGGGTATCATCCGCATAACAATGAAAGTTTATAGAGTGGTTCCTTATAATATTGCCCAAAGGAAACATATATAACCTGTAGTGTGTACAACATGTATGACTCTGTTCACCTGTAGTATGTACAACATGTATGACCCTGTTCACCTGTAGTGTGTACAACATGTATGACCCTGTTCACCTGTAGTGTGTACAACATGTATGACTCTGTTCACCTGTAGTGTGTACAACATGTATGACCCTGTTCACCTGTAGTGTGTACAACATGTATGACTCTGTTCACCTGTAGTGTGTACAACATGTATGACCCTGTTCACCTGTAGTGTGTACAACATGTATGACCCTGTTCACCTGTAGTGTGTACAACATGTATGACCCTGTTCACCTGTAGTGTGTACAACATGTATGACTCTGTTCACCTGTAGTGTGTACAACATGTATGACTCTGTTCACCTGTAGTGTGTACAACATGTATGACTCTGTTCACCTGTAGTGTGTACAACATGTATGAATGTTACAATACATATCTTTAAAGGAGCTTTTCTCTAAAGGAGCTTTTTCTCACACTCTTCAGCAGAAGTCTCCACTTCAGCAGCACTTACATACACCAAACTTTCCACTTTCATTCCTCTCTATATTCTGAAGCTTTGTGCAGAGGGCTTTGTTCACATGTCACTCACAGCTCATGTTATACACGCTACACTCACTACATGCAGGAGATGCACAGAGTTCTGTGTGCTGACAGGATTTAGTGATTTATGCATCAAACTATATTTAACCCTCACATCTTCATTTAACAGTTTGTTACTCTCCTGTGACTCAACATAAAGATCACACATCAGGTAAGATGTGAAGATTCATGGTTATGTTGAATGATTATAAAATGTTAGTTTCTTTAATCTTGCAGAGTTGATGCTTTAAAAAGGTTGTTCTGTGCATGACTGCATCTGTAAACTCTAAACAGTGCCATGAGGAGCTGGAGAGGTGAGTTGAGCTGTAACTTAGTGGGAAAGTAAGGTTCTCAGGGGAACCAAGACAGGCTCGAGAGGATAACAATGTAATGTGGAGACAGCGTTAAGTAGGGCAGGAGATTTAACTGTGAAGCTAAAAGCAAAATAAATTGTGATCGAGTCTGTAAAACCTTCTCTGATCAGCTCTGTGGGTCGGGTTTCAGGCAGTAAAAGACTCTTTGGTTGGAGTTTGGGAACGTGGTTAAGTGGATTAAAGTTGAGGTGTGTTTGCTATAGACCTTACATTATATGTACGTAGTCTCCTTGACGTCACCCGTAGGCGCCTCTGGCGGTCGCCATCTTGGAAGTGCCGACTCCGGTTCCTAGGTTCCTCACTTGGTGAAATGACCTGGAAGTACCTCAGTGGCGGCCATGATGGCAAGCATGATAAGAGC
The DNA here is from genome assembly GCF_900634415.1 of Cottoperca gobio. Classification (NCBI taxonomy): domain Eukaryota; kingdom Metazoa; phylum Chordata; class Actinopteri; order Perciformes; family Bovichtidae; genus Cottoperca; species Cottoperca gobio. The sequence goes on along the minus strand of NC_041370.1, from coordinate 686,137 downwards.
TGTTCCAATTCTCTAAATGCTAAGGAAAGAATCTTCAATGCTTCCTTTCTTGTCTCCTTTAGCAAAGGATACACTGGACCATTCTTCACGAAAGGAAAGGAGAAAATGGCGTCTCACAACTAACAAAAACAACCAATCGTCATGATCGACAAACGCAGATCATGCAAGTTATCGGTAATATTAGTAAAATGCTTTTATGTTTTAAACTTTAATCAATGGTAAAGCCCATAGGAGGGTAATACAAAGTATTACTTTCTAAAGGCAGGAGTTGCTTGAAGACATTTTCAGTGTTGACATCTCCATGTGTAATCTCTCTGTGCTCCAGACATATTTCCAGCCCTGCGCTGATTTTACAGGATGGTCTTTCTGCTCCATATCTAATGTGCGCCAACCTTTGCTTTGTATGTCCTTGTGTCCTTGTGTTACATTAAACACAGTGCTTGTGTTTGTTTAACTGTGGTTGATACTTAACCTTAACATCCTGCACCTAAGGTTGACTTACAGTCTTATTCCACACGCACAGGAGAAATGATTAACCATGAACTAAAACAGGAGCTGGCCTTCAGGATGTGCTGCACATGTATTTGCTAATGTATACAAAATATACATGAATAAACGATTAACTGAATGCTGTCGTCAGTTTACTTTCACAGGACAGACAGGAAGTAGCTGAACCACATGACCTCCTCTTCACCACAAACACAAGAAAACACAGCGAGAGGAGACTTGGTTTGGCTTATTTGAAGCTAATGTACTTGCAGGATTCCTGCTGTTCTGAATTTGTATCTTCATGGTTGTTTGCACTAATTGCAAAGTGACAGCTAAAAGAAATGTAATGAGAGCAGAGGCTGAATTTCCTGCACAGTTAGACGGACAATCAAAAACATGGAAGACTGATGAAGGCCAAAGGTTTTTATTTATAGGTTGCACCTTCAGCACAGCTCCCTCCGATGACTTCCTGCCTGACTGCCTTCACAACTGACCTGGATTCAGTGTTTGATGCCTCTGGCTGCACAGCAAGAGGAAAAACTAGAACATCACATTTGCATTTTTTGTGATTTAAGAAAAAAGAAACGAGATCTCATCCAGAGACCTTACAGTGAGGGCAGCGTTACCAGAAACTAACTCGCTGCAACCCTGAAATAATGTGGACATTACCCGGAGGAGGAGCTCTATGTGAGAACGCAAATGTGCGAATCATTCGGACCGAACATCAAACGGACTTCACTCTGCCAGCTCCCGAGTACAAAGTCTGTTTAATGTCCGGGTGAGTGTGAACAGAGCCGCTCACTGTGCTCTGAAGTCACAGTGAGCGAGTAGACGTGTTGTTGATGCTAAACCGGAAGATAAAAAGTATCTGAGGGTGGAGAAGAAGAAGGGTCATTAACACAAAGAAGCCAACGAAGATGTGAAACAGGAGAGAGGACGAGATGCAGGACCTTCTGTCGACAAATTCAAGGAACAAGAGACTCAGTTGTTTTCTGATTAAATTACGAACCGGCTACGTGACAGTGAAACAACTCAAAGTTAACGAGGCTCAACGAGATCATCTCACCTCCACTGAGAGTGTGTGTATTCTTGTATTAACTACGTTGTGGGGACCAACAACTGTGTACTTCCTACAGTCACATTTTGAGGTCTGGACCCCATATGGTGTGACAGGATGAGCAGTTTGTTCTCTTTAAATATTGAGTTATATATAATTAAATACGAATGACGAGTACTAAGGACATGTTATGACAAATAACATGTCCTTTAAATGTCAACATATGTTAACAATGTTAACATGTTCTTTAAATATCATAACCTTTTTTCATAAGATTATGACTTGAAAGGAATAATATGTAACATTCCCGCATTAAAACATCTAATAACAGCTAACCTATGTTATACGCCTCTATATTTTAACAGGATGAAGGTTTTGATTCAGAAAATTACATATTGTACGTTTAAGTTTTGTAATATAAGTACCGTTTACTTTGTTGTATATTTTGCTCATTCTGCTATATTTTTATTGTTTATTAAGCTATTTATAGCTTCTGTACTCGTATTGTGCACTGCCTGACGCAACAAAAGTCCAATATACATAGTTATATGTAATAGAAATCTTTAATTTTGGAGAAAAAAAAAAATTAATATATTTTTTATCTCAAAATATTAAGAATTCACTAATTCACAAAATATTATTAATTTATTTTAAATATGACACATTTTCTCTTAGAATAACAACTTTATTCTTTAATTTTATTCTTTAAAATATTATGACTTTTTTTGTAAAATTAATACTTTATTCTTGAAATATTTACATTATTACTCTTTTCTCTTTTGGTAGCCTTAGTGGACAAAAGTTATATAGTTACAGATACAGTATGCATCTTAATCGGCTTCCAGGACACAGTTTACAACTTTATTTCTGAAATCTTGTCTTTCTTACAGTGAAAATAAAATACAAATGTAATTTCACACATTTTGGACCTGAAATTAGGGTTGCAGGCGTTGTGCAATATGAGGACTCATTTCAATGTTGGGGTAATTACTTTATATGTGTAGAGGTTTGACTTAAGGTTTGAGGTTTTCATCTTTACGGTCTGGGTAAATCTACATATGTTAAGTCCTCCTAAGTGACAAAAACAAGTCTGATACAACAACATGATTTTATGCTTCAATGTTTTTCTTTCAGCTTGTGAATTTGAGCTGTGATAAAGGAACATTTCTACGTGCTGTGAAATTCCTGGGAAAGAAGAAATACAAACACTGTAATGAGGAAGAAAACATGGTGGCGGCAGCCTTCAGGCTCTGACCCACAGGAGCATGCCCTTTATTGCATGACTGAGCCACAGAGTGGTAACAGAAACTATACAAGAGAGAAGCACCTAGAGTTTGATACTGACTTCTACACTTAACAATGCACTTTTGCTCTCCGGGAAGAAGGGTGGTGCACAGACGTAATGTGATGTAGGCATGCAAAGAACAACAGCACAGAAATAGTTATCTTTTCACCACTGACTCGAGTTGTTGTGGCAACATATCCTGTTGTCTGATAACACACGACACACCGTCAAATGTGGGAAACGTCTCAGAATGATTGGACCAAAATACACGTTAGGGTTATGTGTTTATAAACAACTGCAAGGTCCTTTCATTATGTTCATTATCGATGTATAAGCTGATGATTTCTTTCTGTTCTGTCTCTTAAAACATCAGAAAACTACGGTGGCCAACAAGGGTAAAAGTACGCATAAAACATTTCCTTTAGGAGAAACGCAAACAATATGTAATTCTGTTGTTGTTCTGAGATATTTTAAACGAATATGGCCAACGTTAAAATAATATGTACCTTTTTAGGTCGCTTCTTTATTCTGCTTTTTTTCACGTTTTAAAAAACAAACACTCAAAGTCAAGGGAGGATAATAATAATAATAATAATAATAATAATAATAATACATTAGTTTTGTATAGCGCTTTTCTAGAAACGCAAAGAAGCTTAAACGGCTAAATTTCAAGGATGCTCCCTCATCGAATCAGGACGTCGAGGATCCTTCAGATTCTACTGAGGTCAGAAGGTTTGTAAAGATGCTTTTATGGATCCTCCGCTCTCCTAAAACACCCACAATCCTATTCGCACGATGCACTTCCTGCCTCTCATCCTATTTGTAAACAAGCACATTTTTTCCTCAAGTTACTCACGCTAGTTACCAATGTTTCATCAACTGTGGTTGACATAACCTTTATTGCTGCTTTATACATGTTGTGGAAGTCCCGGATACGTCGGAAAAGCAAACACCATCGTGTCTTAGTTCTTAACATCATCCGGAGGTCCAACCAGTGACTCTTGTGGGGTTGTACCTTGCAGAGCGGTCCCTTTAACCATCAGGTAACCACTGGTCAGAGTCTCCTGGTTCTACCACCTCAGTTCCTCTCCTCCGCTGCTCCGGGTGCTCGCCCTCTCTTGCCCATGCAGCCTCAACATCTCCAGGACGCTCCGGGCATAGGCATCCCTCAGATTCAAGCCTCCTCCTACTCCTACCCCCCCTACCGAGCCATGGGCAAGCCTCTTCAGCATCTCGCCGTGCCGCATCGCCGCCTCCTTAATCCTCAGGGTGAAGTAACAGGCAGAGAAGCGCTCGTTGATAATGGCGATGGGGAGCGCCAGGATCAGGATCCCTGACAGGATGCAGAGGAAGGCCAGCACCTTCCCCACGGCTGTGTCAGGCTGGATGTCTCCGTACCCGACCGTGGTCATGGAGGTTGTCGCCCACCACCAAGCGACCGGCACGCTGGTGAAGCTGGTGCTGGGAACGTCATGCTCCAGAGTGAAGACCGCCGCCGCGAAGATGGAAATGCCGACACCGAGGAAGAGGAGCAGGAGGCCAACCTCCTCGTAGCACTGAGCGATGGTCAAACCCAGAGACTTGAGGCCTGAACAGAAATGAGGACAGAGGAACATTTTATTTTCACATACTTTGCATTCCTGCTGAGCATTTCCAGTTGATTGATGCATTTGGTGGTAATACCTTTATGGAAAGGGAACGTAACAAAAACTGTTGCTTTTGGTGCCTTAAAATGTGCTCTGACATCGTTATGAGAATCTGAAGTTTATATATATATAAACTCCTAAAAATTACGTTTTAATTATATTTAGAGGGTCCACTGAAGTCTGCATAGGTGGTCAGAGTGAAACATAACAGAGACGTTTAGTTGTATGGAAACATCATTTACCTGTCAAGTGTCGTCCCAGCTTCAACATGCGGAGCGACCTGAGGAGTCGGAGGACCTGCACCACTCGGCCCATGTTCTCCAGCTCTGTGGATTCTCCGTAGAGGTTCTCCACCGCTAGCGTCACATAGAACGGCAGGATGGCCAGCAGGTCGATCACGTTGGGAATACTTCGACTGAAGCGACACTTATCCCTCACGCAGAGAAACCGAAGTGCCAGCTCGCATGTGAACCACACCACGCACACGTACTCCAGGGCATCGAACAGCAGCGGTGCACCAATACCAACATCGCTCTCACCAAACTCCTCGCCTAAGTCTAGCGAGATGAGCACCATGTTGATGACTGACATCACCACAAAGAAGATTGAGAGCGAGCCGAAGGTGCGAGCAGCGCGGGATGATTCGGGTTTCTCGAGCAGGTCCCACAGGCGGCGACGGAGAGCCGGGAACGCTGCATCCACAAAGTCCTCATCGCTGTCCTTGGGCTCAAATTCTTGCTGCATGTCGAAGGTCTCCTTTAGCTCCTTACGCCGGTAGTAACGCTCGCGGCAGCAGGAGTCGATGCGGAGCTCGTCGATCCCCCAGTACTCGATCTCCTGCAGAAAGGAAATCTCACACAGCTCCTCCCTCACGTGCAGGTGACCCGTCTTGTAGTAGTTCATCACATACCTGTCAGCACATATATCAGAATCAGAAGAAGGTTTATTGGCAAATAGGTTTCCACCCAAAGGAACTAAAAGGTTCCTTCAGCCTATTGTGGTCTGTATTTCCACCGTACTCTAACAACGTTATTGTTTGCAACTACTACGGCCGAGCTGTCACCTCTCTGAAAATGTCGCAAGACATTTCCAAACATTTGGATAAACTGACCACATATTTTCTCGAAATCGCAATATGGACAAGGAGGAGCAATATTTGTTCAATCTGTGTCAGCAAGAAAAGCTTTTTACAGGTATTCTTTCTCTGCTGAAGAGTTTTAAGTGTATTCTGGGTTGTGAGCTGTAGGACATCATGACTCAACGAGAGCTGACAGCCCACCTGTGAAGACGACCCCAAGTTTAGACATCAGGTGCTGCTGTGACTCAAACTAATGTTTGACTCGAGGCAGAAACACAGTTGAGATGTGACTTGTTGTTTTCAGAAGCTTCTTAAATCCACTGACCTTTATGTAAATGGTGTTTTATAAGCTTTATTTAAATAAACATGCTGCTCAACCTGATAGATTACTCAATATAATTGGTTAAAATTGCAATCGACCAGCATGTGACTACAAACTGCTTGATTATTGTAAGAGACATATCATGGTCATAGATAAAAGAAATCAAAGATGACTGTCTTCTGACGATCTTCCGCATCAATGGGGCCCACAGAGCAGGAGCACTCCCAGCCACTACGTCTCAGCTCAGTCACATGAACGGAGGGAAAATAACCCGGGATTCAGCAATTAGCACATTAGCATTCATTTTCATTTTGGGGGTTGAAGTCTGAGAGAATGACCCAATTTCTCACTTGATTTATCAACTCAGTACACTTATTCTTTATGGCCTCAATTTCTAGTTTCAAGTCTTTTTCAACACAGCATCATGTTCATTTAGTAAAATAAACAAAGTAGCGTATGTTTTAGGGCGGGGCTACCTTGTGATTGACAGGTCGCTTCTACAGCATTATCTGTATTCACGAAAGTTATGGGTTTTGGGTCGCCTAAAAATGTCTTGTTCAGTGTTCGGTTGTACTGAGCTCCACCTTCCCGTGTCACTTCTGGTTGCACAAAAACAAGATGGACAAATGTAAGCCTTCTGAACGGCAGTCCACAAACCTCGTCACGGTGACTACAGTCTATGTGTGTGTCCGACAGAGCAATTAGGTGTCCAGAGTATCACCACTGCCTCTGACAGCCAACAACATCTCCACTTCTCTCCCAAATCCTAAATACAATCCGAATACCATTCTTCACAATGTAAGTTGCTGTGTTTTATTACAACAGGTCATCATGCATGCGTCAGGTAAGAGAACAAGGCGCCACCTACTGGAAGGTCTGTGAGTTTCTATCGAAAAATAACTCGTTCTCAAGGAAGTCTGCGTCGTCGCAGAGCTCCAGCACCGAGTCTCGGCTGCAGCGGGCCAGTTTCCCCAGCCGAGTCTCAGGGTAGGACTCCAGCAGCTCCTGCGACAGCACGTAGCGACTTCCCCCGACGTTGATTATGAAGAAGTCGAGCGGGTCTCTGATGCAGGACGCTGTTGAATCGCTGAAGAAAACATTGGAGTCCAGAGACACCGGGGAGGAGCTTGCGCCGTACAGCTCCTCCACCGTCACCAAGCTGTAAGGGAGGCTCATGATGGAGGACAGGGGAGCTGGTGGAGAAGTTAAGGGTATGAGGAGTCAGAACTAAATCTAAACTTTATTTTCAAAGCATAATCATTCAAGGAAATTTAAAAAAAACAATAGTCCAGGGAACCTTAAAGATGTATTAAATAACTGTTTAACCACAAGGGAGTTCTTTTAGGGAGTTTTTCTTTGTGCAGTGCGAGGGTCTGAGCACAGAGGGTCTGAGGACAGAGGGTCTAAGGACAGAGGGTCTGAGCACAGAGGGTCTGAGGACAGAGGGTCTAAGGACAGAGGGTCTGAGGACAGAGGGTCTGAGGACAGAGGGTCTGAGGATAGAGGGTCTGAGGACAGAGGGTCTGAGGACAGAGGGTCTGAAGACAGAGGGTCTGAGGACAGAGGGTCTGAAGACAGAGGGTCTGAGGACAGAGGGGGTCGTATTTATAGTCTGTAAAGTCCACTGAGACAAATGTGTCATTTGTGACATTGGGCTATATAAATAAATTTGATTTGATTTAAAACAACAAACTAACAAAGAACCAATGAAGCACAAAGAAGAGGCAGGACAGGAGGAAAACAAACGAGACAAATCTACAAAATGAGAAACAGAGAGAGATGTAGGAATGAGAGCGACGAGCCTCCGGTCGTGTCTTACACCAGCAGATCTCTGGCTGCTGCAGTTTTTAAATATTTTAGCTGGCTTCCCTAATTAATAGATCTAATGCTACTATTCCTGTGATCATTTATTCCCTTTAGCAAGATGCCTCTGTGTTACACTCATCACACTACTTTAATACACTCAAACTACATGAGGCCATTTGAGCAGAGGCCGAGGTGGACAGATGAACGGCCGAACAGGAAAACACCGTTTTGAGTCAGAGACACTACAAGCTAAATATTGAAAGTAATATTGCACATTATTTTGAAAGGTTGTATTGCACATGATATTAAAAGGTTATATTTCACATTATTTTGAAAGTAATATTGCACATTATTTTGAAAAGTAATATTGCACATTCTTTTGAAAGGTTATATTGCACATTATTTTGAAAGGTAATATTCCACATTATTTTGAAAGGTTATACTGCACATGATATTGAAAGTAATATTTCACATGATTGTGAAAGTAATATTGCACATTATTTTGAAAGGTTATACTGCACATGATATTGAAAGGTAATATTGCACATTATCTTGAAAGGTTATATTGCACATGATATTAAAAGGTTATATTTCACATTATTTTGAAAGTAATATTGCACATGATTGTGAAAGTAATATTGCACATTATTTTGAAAGGTAATATTGCACATTATTTTGAAAGGTAATATTGCACATTATTTTGAAAGGTAATACTGCACATGATATTGAAAGTAATATTGCACATTATTTTGAAAGGTTATATTTCACATTATTTTGAAAGGTAATAATGCACATGATGTTGAAAGTAATATTGCACATTATTCTGAAAGGTAATTAAGGTAAAGGTGACTCTTCATAAGAGTCATAACATAAATTGTTAGATGACAAAAACAAAGCATCTGAATCTTACCTGCGTCTAACTGAAGAGGATCTCTGTTTGATGATAACTAATTTTCTCAAAATCTTTGTTGCGAAGTAAATGTTTCTAGGAATGATCACATGATGACAACAGAGAATAAAGTTGCATGTGTCGTAGACTGTATCAGACACACAGGCAGCAGGAGGAAGCAGCTCCCAGAGCCTCACGCCGCTCTCTGCTGCTCTCTGAGCTCCGAGGTGCCGGTTTAAAATAGAGCGGTGGAAAGTATGAGAGGTGATTAATGACACACAGGAGGAGGAGAGGAAGAGGGGAGGAGGAGGGAAGGGGAGGAGGAGGGGAGGAGAGGAGGAGGAGAGGAGGAGGAGAGAAAGAGGAGGAGAGGAGAGAAGGAGGAGAGAAGGATAGGAGGAGGAAGAGAAGGAGAAAGAAGGTCTTTCAGAGTCACAGCTGTTCTGTCTCTTATAGAAGAACTCACCTCATGCGGCCCCTGTACGATGCGTTGCGGGGTAAAAACCCGAACGGTGTGGGTTAGGGAAACCTGATAGGGACATTGCCTTCGACGACGCCAAGGCTGCGCTGGCCAACGCTGCTTTGCTGGCCCACCCGTCTCCCACGACCCCGATCGCCCTCACGACTGACGCTTCTGACTACGCAGTGGGGGCTGTATTCGAACAGTGGGTGAGTGGTGCCTTGCAACCACTCGCTTTTTTCAGCCGCAAGCTACGTGACAACGACAGAAATTACAGCACTTTCGACCAAGAGCTCCCAGGTCTCTTTCTCGCTATTCGGCACTTCAGGTCTCTGCTTACGGGCCGACGCTTCACTGCCTTTGTGGACCACACGCCACTAACGTTTGTTATGGCCAAGGCCGCCGAGCCGTGGTCTGGCCGCCAACAGCGCCAGCTCTCTGCTATCTCAGAGTTCACCACAGACATAGAGCACGTAGCCGGAAAGCACAACTTTGTCGCAGACTGCCTCTCTCAACCTGTGGTGGCGGCCATCCATTTAGGCCTCGATTATACTGTTATGGCTGCCGACCAGGCCGCTGACATGGAAGTGCAGGCCTACCGGGCAGCCGCCACTGGACTGCGGTTAGAGGATGTAGAGTTTGATGACGTCAACACCACACTCCTCTGCGACGTCTCCACGGGTCAGTCCCGCCCTATGGCTCCCGCTAACTGGCAGCGCCGTGTTTTTGACCACTAAGCTAGTGGGGGTTAAGTTTGTCTGGCCTGGCCTTCGGAAGGACATCAAGAGCTGGGCTGGCTCCTGTGTGGCGTGCCAGCGTTCCAAGGTGCACTGTCACACAAAGGCCCTCTTGGCACCGTTTCTTGTGCCCGAGAGGCGTTTCGATCACGTGAACGTAGACCTTGTGGGCCCCCTGCCCCCCTCCCGGGGGTTCACTCACCTCCTCACCATGGTGGACAGGACGACCAGGTGGCCAAAGGTGATTCCACTGTCATCGACCACGTCCACTGACGTGGCTCGGGCATTTGTCGGATCCTGGGTGGCCCGTTTTGGCACACCATCGGACCTCACCTCTGACAGGGGTGCCCAGTTTACGTCCGAGCTCTGGACTGCGGTCGCTGAGAGCCTGGGGGTGAAACTCCATCGCACCACGGCATAAAACCCGCAGGCCAACAGGCTTTGCGAACGGTTTCATCGCTCCATGAAAGCCGCTCTGCGGGCCAGCCTCACAGACAGCAGCTGGGTCGTCCGACTTCCATGGGTAATGCTCGGCCTCCGCTCTGCCCCCAAGGAGGACCTCCAGGCCTCGTCTGTGGAGCTAGTTTACGGCCAGCCACTTCGGGTCCCGGGTGAGTTTCTCCCGGTTGCTGTGACTCCCTGGTCTGCTGCCTCACATCGAACTGTACTCCTGGACAGTGCTGGTGACTTTGCTCCTATCCCCACTTCTCACCACTGCCTCCCTCCGTCCTATGTCCACAAGGATCTTCAGTCTATGTTTTCATTGGCCATGATGGCCACCGTACTCCCTTGCAGCCTCCCTACAACGGCCCCTTTTGCGTACTGGAGGCAGGGCAAAAAAACTTTTTGGTGGACAAGAGGGAAGTCTGAGCGGGTCTCGGTGGACCGTCTCAAACCTGCCCATTTAGACCTGAACAGGCCAGTTGAGTTGGCCGTGCCCCCGCGGCATGGTCGCCTCCCTGCCAGGCCCCGGCCCCCTGACCCACCCCAAGTCCTGCACTAGCCCCTGTTGAACGGGCCCTGTTCCCCATCCCTGCACCTTCACACGTGAAGCGCAGTCCTTTTAGACACCCGCTACCTAGACATTCTTATTTCTCCATGTTTCTGTACAGTATGGTACATGTGAGGTTGTATGGGGGTGATTAGTGCCCAGAGGAAGCAGAGACTGCGCAGAAACTTTAAAGAGGAACTCAGTTCCACATTAGTTTGTTGGTTATGGTTCTTCAGCCTGTGAAAACAGCTGCATGTCTGAAGTCAAGCGTAAAACGTTCAGATCTAAGTAACTATGCGACCGAGCCTGCAGCATGTTTAGAGTTTGACCTGTTCCAGAGACTAAAGTCTCGACCTTTGTGGCTTCGATTTAGACTAATTAGCTTTTCGGCCATAATGCAGCAAGCGGCAACCTCCGGGTCTGGCAAGTGAAGCTGCTGCAGAAGTTTCTTAGAGCTGCATTCTTTCTAATATTATTTATTTAATTTATATTTCAATCTGTAGTTTCAAGTCTTCTTCACGTGATGTTCATTTAGAAACTTATAGAAACATTTAGAGTAAAATAGAGGATAAAGCAGCGTCTCTTTAGGGCGGGGCTACCTGTGATTGACAGGTGACAGATTGTTTTCCTCTTACAACTTTAACTCTTTCCCAGTTTGTTTTCATGAAAATTGATAAATAACATTAAATAATTAACTTGTTGATCGTATTTGTTAAGAGATTTGTCATATTGCCATAAATCCACACTGTTCGTCTCCCAGCACTATCAGACTTCCCTGAGACTGATGTTCGCTCTCTTGGCCTCTGCAGCTCTCTCCTTCTCTTCACTCCCTGCAGATTGTTGCAGAAAGCGTTTGTTTCCCTTATTAATCATTAAGTAGCACTTGGGTCAGATTATTTTTCATGTATTAGTATTTCATCTTTCTCACATCTGCCTGATGCTGCATCTTCTTTGTGCATCAGTGAAGTGTCTCCATCTAGTGGCGGAAACAAAAACACCACCCTGAATGATATAACAAGTGAACCCATAAATCGGGGAAGTTATCATCTTCGCTCCCTGGACTTATTCCTCCCAACTGTCCCTGAGGTCCGTACTGAACTGGGCTGTAAGTGTGCTGCTCCTCTCCTGAATCCTCTGGATCTAGATCTTATAATTCTGTCATTTGTGGCGTTATGTGTGCTGGTGGCCAGCACTCTCTTGAAAAGGAGTCTTTTATTCCTGATTATTAAAGGTTCCATTCCTTTGAGATTTAGAATAAACTGTGAATGTTTCAGGTGGCTCACTTTTTATCCAGTTTTAAGACACTTTTTACATCTTGGTGTTTTTAACTCTATATTTGAAGGATGAAGGATTTTAGTCCTCGGACGTCTGGATCTTAAGTTCTCACAGAAACAAGCTGACAAACGTTAGCGGCAGCCGAACAGCGTGCAGCAGAAACTCTGATGTTTAACCTTTGAATCAGGGGAGAGGAGGAGACCTCTGTGGAGAATTCTGCTCCCGGTAAAAACCTCCTGAACGTCTGGATCTTAAGTTCTCAGAGAAACAAGCAAACATCACAGCAGTGCACTAGAAGGATTATGAGGCTCGTCAATGATTGTCCCGTGCCTTGCTATTTAACCTGTCCCCTTGTGCAGATACCTCCGTCTCGAGATAACCTCTTGGGAAATTGGTTGTCATAATTCAAAATAAGCATTTCACCCTTAGCAACCCTTAGCCCAGTGATTCCCAAACTTTTTCTGCAGGGCCCCCCTTTTGTAGATAAGAATATTTTCGAGTCCCCCCCTGGGAGCCCTGTCACAAACTTGTCCATGTTATGCTAGCAGGGCTCAAGCCTTGCCCACTTTGGGAACCACTGCCTTAGCCTGTGGTAATCTAACAGCGATGAGATTCCGCTGAGGCCGAACACCTGGCCGGCTCGGTGGAGGGCCCCGAAGGTTGTAAGTTATCTGTACCCTGTGTGTTGTGAGGCTTCCTTGGTAAAATCTGTAATGTGTGCCGTAGTATGGATTGCACTGATGCTTACCTCCCGAGGGACGTCACTGGATCCCCGCAGAGAAACTCGTCCTCCGGCCGGTCAAGGTTCTCTCAATGAAGAAAAGGAGAAGAAACTCTCGGACGAAGGCTTTGTCAAGTTCTCACAACACTCTTTTATTTAGTTCAATATCAATATCCCTCTGCTCCTTCCCTTACTCACATCCCTACATACACATACATGCACTCTAGTCTTCCAAGGATACATACAGATCAGGAGTTGAACCCTTCTCTTCCTAAACACTCATTGTGAAACCATGAAATGGACATCATCAGTTTGATTATTTGACAGTAAATCCTAATGGAGCTGTTTGCTGCACAGTATTACATCACAGTTCATTTAGCTGACAATTTAGTCCAAAGAAAAGTTACAATAAAAACAATGATGAGACAAACTCAGAACAGCAAGAATGTTACAAGAACATCAGCTTCTAATAAGTGAAATCATTTCAGAGCAGAACAACAGCTTCAATAAGACAAACCAGTGGACGTGCAACATGCAGAAGCAGAACAATAACATTCCACCATCAGCTTCAAATAAGCTCACACATTTAAGTTCTACATACAGAGAGCAGAGTTTATTATTATTATTGTCCAGCTGCAGTTTAAACAGGAGAGTGTTCAGTGTGCAGAAGGTGTGCAGACTTCCTGCTGACCTGACATCAATGTGGATCCTTCCATCATTTAGCAGCAGGGCAGCAAACTGTGTCCTGGGATTTTACTGATATAAACTAAACAAAGGTGAGAAGTACCTACTATATCTACTGTATCTACTATAGTGAAATAAAGACACCTGAGGAAATAAGTTGTCTTTGAGCTCTTTATTCTTGCAAGAAGGTTCAATGGTCATACAGCAGTCTGCGTGAGGAAGAAAGAACACATGTGAAGCTGTTCATCCATTTTAAAGACAGAGAGGGTTAGAAGAGTCGTAAAGCTTATCAGCATATGCTTTAGATCAGGGCTCTCCAGAAAGCTTTCAGCAGCTCGCGCTTCACAGACTGTGTTCAAAACATCCCACGACATGTAAATGCACCTCTTCCCACTTATTCAATCAACACATAGATGTCCCGCCCCCTCCAACACAACATAATAACACAAGCCAATCAGCTGTCAATCAACACATAGATGTCCCGCCCCCTCCAACACAACATAATAACACAGGCCAATCAGCTGTCAATCAACACATAGATGTCCCGCCCCCTCCAACACAACATAATAACACAAGCCAATCAGCTGTCAATCAACACATAGATGTCCCGCCCCCTCCAATACAACATAATAACACAGGCCAATCAACACATAGATGTCCCGCCCCCTCCAATACAACATAATAACACAGGCCAATCAGCTGTCAATCAACACATAGATGTCCCGCCCCCTCCAACACAACATAATAACACAAGTGGGATGCTGTCAATCAAAAGGTGATAGTCCTGTCAAGTTTGTCAACGTCACTCTGATCCTGACCAATCACAGCGTAGCAGCAAACTTACATAGGCTACATGTTGTTAGCTACGCTAGCTGAGCTAAAGTGAGGAGTTTGGTACTATAGCGAGTTTATTCAGATTCAAGATGGACAACGAAGGTGGCCAGGGCAAGAAAATGCAGAAACATACTATTTCCACGTGAGAGAAAGAGAGTTTTGTTTTTTTAATGGTTGGGTGTCAAAGTATACGAGCCTAATAACCTGCGACTGAGCCCTGGTCCTCTGCCCCCCACTGAGAGAGAGACTTGAAACACCTCCTGATAACACTCGCTGTGCCGGCTGGGACGCGTGGGAAACTCCTGAGACAAACACTTCTACAATGTGTGCATATAAAAACACAAGGAAAGCACATTATGAAGTTACAAACCATAACAAAGGAACATCTCAACACAATGTTCTCATAATGCATAAAACTTACAAACTAAATGATAAAAGATACAAATAAAATCCCTTCTATTGCTTTTCTCTTGATGACATCATCAGGAGTCGTCTCCTCTGAGAACTAAATGTTCTCTTCAAATCACAAAGTACTTCCACTAATACGCAGTTTAATGTAGAAATGAAGAATAATGTTTAAGATGCGACGATGAGTATCAAAAACAAGAAGTCTGATGAAGTTTAAACAAGTACAAGTGTATATCAGAACTCCAGCAAGAGAACTTATGAAAGGTGAACAGGTTGATGCACTTTAAGCTTTAAGAAATATATTTAACTCACCAAGTTAATTACATATATATGATATAAACTTCTCCTTAAGCCATTTTAGCTTATTTTTCTTCTTTTTATCAGTATTTTTCATTGTCTGTGGTTATTTTTAGAGTGCCACTGCACCTCAACACTCATACTGGACTTATCCGTGCTGGTCAGATGTCTTCTATGACGCCACCTGTAGCTGTGGTTGAGACACCACAAGACATTTAGCAATATTATCAAATCTCTAGATATGAACTGCTCCATCTTCCACTCGTCTCTCCAGCAGGAGGACCAGTTGATCTGAGCTAATACAAGCTGAGCCTGCAGGTCGGTCCCAGGCAAACAATTACCAATAACTACATTTGATTCTGTGGTGAAGCTCCATAAATATACTTCACACTGTGCAGCTGCTCCTCTTTCACCTTGCTGTCTTCCTCGGGCAGGTTTGTTCACACATCCAGTTTGATGGAGTCCTCTGAAGCAGTGGTCCCCAACCACCGGATATGTGGCATATATATATATTGTACATACATATATTTGTGCAGAGACACAAGCTCAGGGCTCCCACTAATTCAGCGTAACGGTGAGTTTTCTATAAACTTTATATTGTTTTCATCTTTTATTTTTGTTTGTTTCGTATCATCTTATTTCGTCATATTTATCCCGCACACTTTGAAGGCCGGTATGTAAAATATTGTCTTACATGAAACCGGTCCATAGCTCAAAAATGTACTCTGTGTTTCTTTACTGTACTCTACTGTGTTTCTTTACATTACTCTACTGTGTTTCTTTACTGTCCTCTACTGTGTTTCTTTACTGTCCTCTACTGTGTTTCTTTACATTACTCTACTGTGTTTCTTTACTGTCCTCTACTGTGTTTCTTTACTGTCCTCTACTGTGTTTCTTTACATTACTCTACTGTGTTTCTTTACTGCACTCTACTGTGTTTCTTTACTGTACTCTACTGTGTTTCTTTACTGTCCTCTACTGTGTTTCTTTACTGTCCTCTACTGTGTTTCTTTACTGTACTCTACTGTGTTTCTTTACTATACTCTACTGTGTTTCTTTACTGTACTCTACTGTGTTTCTTTACTGTACTCTACTGTGTTTCTTTACTGTACTCTACTGTGTTTCTTTACTGTACTCTACTGTGTTTCTTTACTATACTCTACTGTGTTTCTTTACTGTCCTCTACTGTGTTTCTTTACTGTCCTCTACTGTGTTTCTTTACTGTACTCTACTGTGTTTCTTTACATTACTCTACTGTGTTTCTTTACTGTACTCTACTGTGTTTCTTTACTGTACTCTACTGTGTTTCTTTACTGTACTCTACTGTGTTTCTTACTGTACTCTACTGTGTTTCTTTACTCTACTCTACTGTGTTTCTTTACTGTACTCTACTGTGTTTCTTTACTGTACTCTACTGTGTTTCTTTACTCTACTCTACTGTGTTTCTTTACTCTACTCTACTGTGTTTCTTTACTGTACTCTACTGTGTTTCTTTACTGTACTCTACTGTGTTTCTTTACTCTACTCTACTGTGTTTCTTTACTCTACTCTACTGTGTTTCTTTACTGTACTATACTGTGTTTCTTTACTCTACTCTACTGTGTTTCTTTACTCTACTCTACTGTGTTTCTTTACTGTACTCTACTGTGTTTCTTTACTGTCCTCTACTGTGTTTCTTTACTCTACTCTACTGTGTTTCTTTACTGTACTCTACTGTGTTTCTTTACTGTACTCTACTGTGTTTATTTACTGTACTCTACTGTGTTTCTTTACTGTACTCTACTGTGTTTCTTTACTGTACTCTACTGTGTTTCTTTACTGCACTCTACTGTGTTTCTTTACTGTACTCTACTGTGTTTCTTTACTGTACTCTACTGTGTTTCTTTACTGTACTCTACTGTGTTTCTTTACTGTACTCTACTGTGTTTCTTTACTGTACTCTACTGTGTTTCTTTAATGTACTCTACTGTGTTTCTTTACTGTCCTCTACTGTGTTTCTTTATTGTACTCTACTGTGTTTCTTTACTGTACTCTACTGTGTTTCTTTACTGTACTCTACTGTGTTTCTTTAATGTACTCTACTGTGTTTCTTTACTGTCCTCTACTGTGTTTCTTTACTGTCCTCTACTGTGTTTCTTTACTGTACTCTACTGTGTTTCTTTACTGTCCTCTACTGTGTTTCTTTACTGTACTCTACTGTGTTTCTTTACTGTACTCTACTGTGTTTCTTTACTATACTCTACTGTGTTTCTTTACTGTACTCTACTGTGTTTCTTTACTGTACTCTACTGTGTTTCTTTACTGTACTCTACTGTGTTTCTTTACTGTCCTCTACTGTGTTTCTTTACTGTACTCTACTGTGTTTCTTTACTGTACTCTACTGTGTTTCTTTACTGTACTCTACTGTGTTTCTTTACTGTACTCTACTGAGTTTCTTTACTGTCCTCTACTGTGTTTCTTTACTATGCTCTACTGTGTTTCTTTACTGTACTCTACTGTGTTTCTTTACTGTACTCTACTGTGTTTCTTTACTGTCCTCTACTGTGTTTCTTTACTGTACTCTACTGTGTTTCTTTACTGTACTCTACTGTGTTTCTTTACTGTCCTCTACTGTGTTTCTTTAATGTACTCTACTGTGTTTCTTTAATGTACTCTACTGTGTTTCTTTACTGTACTCTACTGTGTTTCTTTACTGTACTCTACTGTGTTTCTTTACTGTCCTCTACTGTGTTTCTTTACTGTACTCTACTGTGTTTCTTTACTGTACTCTACTGTGTTTCTTTACTATACTCTACTGTGTTTCTTTACTGCACTCTACTGTGTTTCCTTACTGTACACTACTGTGTTTCTTTACTGTACTCTACTGTGTTTCTTTACTGTACTCTACTGTGTTTCTTTACTGTACTCTACTGTGTTTCCTTACTGTACACTACTGTGTTTCTTTACTGCACTCTACTGTGTTTCTTTACTGTACTCTACTGTGTTTCTTTACTGTACTCTACTGTGTTTCTTTACTGCACTCTACTGTGTTTCTTTACTGTACTCTACTGTGTTTCTTTACTGTACTCTACTGTGTTTCTTTACTGTACTCTACTGTGTTTCTTTACTGTACTCTACTGTGTTTCTTTACTGTGCTCTACTGTGTTTCTCTAATGTGCTCTACTGTTTTTCTTTACTGTACTCTACTGTGTTTCTTTACTGTACTCTACTGTGTTTCTTTACTGTACTCTACTGTGTTTCTTTACTGTGCTCTACTGTGTTTCTCTAATGTACTCTACTGTGTTTCTTTACTGTACTCTACTGTGTTTCTTTACTGTACTCTACTGTGTTTCTTTACTGTACTCTGTGTTTCTTTACTATGCTCTACTGTGTTTCTTTAATGTACTCTACTGTGTTTCTTTACTGTACTCTACTGTGTTTCTTTACTGTACTCTACTGTGTTTCTTTACTGCACTCTGTGTTTCTTTACTGTACTCTACTGTGTTTCTTTACTGTACTCTACTGTGTTTCTTTACTGTACTCTACTGTGTTTCTTTACTGTACTCTACTGTGTTTCTTTACTGTACTCCACTGTGTTTCTTTACTGTACTCCACTGTGTTTCTTTACTGTACTCTACTGTGTTTCTTTACTCTACTCTACTGTGTTTCTTTACTCTACTCTACTGTGTTTCTTTACTATACTCTACTGTGTTTCTTTACTGTACTCTACTGTGTTTCTTTACTGTACTCTACTGTGTTTCTTTACTGTACTCTACTGTGTTCTTTACTCTACTCTACTGTGTTTCTTTACTCTACTCTACTGTGTTTCTTTACTATACTCTACTGTGTTTCTTTACTGTACTCTACTGTGTTTCTTTACTGTACTCTACTGTGTTTCTTTACTATACTTCACTGTGTTTCTTTACTGTACTCTACTGTGTTTCTTTACTGTACTCTACTGTGTTTCTTTACTCTACTCTACTGTGTTTCTTTACTGTACTCTACTGCGTTTCTTTACTCTACTGTGTTTCTTTAATGTGCTCTACTGTGTTTCTTTACTGTACTACTGTGTTTCTTTACTGTACTCTACTGTGTTTCTTTACTGTCCTCTACTGGGCTCATGTAAATATAAAACATTAGATTATCAGAGAACATAAGAACTGAATCCTCTTCAGGTCAGTTTACAGTAGAAACAGACTCTTACTTTGTGTCTGAGGGTCCAGGTTCATTACTGAAGTTTGGAGGTCTTTCTATAGACCAGTCAGTCTTCACAGACAGACAGCTGGGGACTGGAGACACTGAGCCGTCCTCCTCCTCCTCATCTTTGAAATCATTCATCTTCTTTAGTCTGAGAGTTACAGACACACACACTGCTGAGCTGAAAGACAAGAAGAGAAAGAGAAAGAACTAAATGAAAACTTGAATGAAGCTGAGAAACATTAGCAGACAACATTCTGGAATATTTTCCAAAAATCTCAAACAAAAACAGAATTGAAAAGTAGTTTGCGTACGATGAGGGCATCTCATTTTAAGATCAGATGTTAATGTAATATGTTAAAGGATATGCTGCAATACTCACATGTTTTGTGTTTCTCAGCTGTGATCAACTTGTTATTGATCCTGTAGGAACACAATCCCAAAAGTTATGTCTCAAGTTTAAATAACAGTTTGTTCTTAGAGTTAGCCAGCTTCAGAGTCCTGACACGAGCAGACTGATGGAATGCTTTACATCGCATCATATCTTCTGTGCAAACACTACAACTGACTGCAGACAGCTCTGAGCCTGCATTACAGGAAGTAACTCGTCTTTAGTCTGGATCCAAAAACCAAACACACATGTTCAAAAGTTACAACTTCTAACATGTTGCTTGGCTTTGCATTGTCAGCTTATGTTTTATTGTTGGTGGAAGAATGAAAGAAAAGAAACACCAGATGAAAGAACAGGAGAACCTGCAGTCAATGAGTAAAATCACTGATTAGTTCTGCTAAGCTAGGCTACAAGTGGAAGGTAGAACTGGGCGATTCCCCAACGTGAGTAACACATTAACCCCCCTGTTAGTACAATACTGCTGAACCAGCAGAGACTGAGTCGGACCCTGACTGACCTGAGAGTCTCCAGTCTGCAGTTTGGACTCTCCAGAAGGTCACACAGCAGCTTCACTGATGAATCCTGCAGCACGTAGTAACTCAGGTCCAGCTCTCTCAGATGGGAGGGGTTGGACTTCAGAGCTGAGGCCAGAGAAGCACAGCTGATCTCTGACAGACTGCGGCCCCTCAATCTGAATAAAGAAAACATGATGTGGATACAAATCCATTTATAATCCAATCAGATGTGTTCAGGTTTAAATGTGTGGCTCAACATTACTACGTCCTAATCCATGAATTAGAGTGACGCTGTCATTCTGTTATTGTGCTCATCATAACATCAGCTTCTACTTTATTATCTGTGGAAACACATTGAAATGAATGGAAACAAAGAATTCTTTGTGCTTGAGAAAGTAAACTTCATCAGTGTACACTAATATTAGTTCAGATGACCTTCTGTATACAGATGTGAGCGTTTACCAGACGTAAACATAAATGTACTTTAATAACTAACAGTGGACATTTGCTACAGCTGCTTTAACAAACAGTCGTCTTCTGTGACTGCACACTCAATTTAGTGCAAGAAAAGTGAAAATATGAACAAAAGGAAATTTACAACTTTATGGATGCAAGTTATTTATGTCCATAAATTATGTTCACTTGTTCATTAAACATGTTCGATCTACAGTAGTACCAGAGAGTCAGTGAACTGACCTGAGAGTCTCCAGTCTGCAGTTTGGACTCTCCAGACAGTCAGACAGCAGCTTCACTCCTGAATCCTGCAATTTGTTGTTGTAACTCAGGTCCAGCTCTCTCAGATGGGAGGGGTTGGACTTCAGAGCTGAGACCAGAGAAGCCCAGCTGATCTCTGACAGACTGGAGCTCCACAATCTGAATAAAGAAAACATGATGTAACTTTAGAAAACAATGTTCCTGCTTGAAATAATTCAAGGTTTAATAATCTGTTCAGAGCTGAAGAAGTTTAGAAAGTGGAAACTCCAAACATGATAAAACTGTGAGATACAAACAGTGACAAAGAGCTCTCATTAATATTAATAAACAACGTGCTTCTACTTGAATAAAAAGCAGTGACGTCACATCCTAAACTCTGCCAGCTCCACCAGTGGATCCAACTATACAAACTCATCATGTGCAGACACACACAAAGAAAAACCACAGAAGTTGATTCAACTCAAGATCCCAAAGTTTCCAGAGATGCAAATCTGTCAGAATGAATTCTGAAGAACTGAACAAAAGACATTTTTTAGGAATAGTGGAGTCAGAAACTCAAAGTATCTTCAGTTTAAACTGTTCAGTATCATCAGCATATAGCTTCATAACGATGTTGGAAAAGCAAACATTGAATATATTTGTTAGTGTTTGAGAGTTGAAAGAGATATTTATTCATTGTATTTATGTATTATTTATTGTCATTAGTTAAAAACATGGAGAATATAACATGAAATTCAGCAGTTTGAGAGGTTCAGACTGAACTCTGCAGTGTAGGATTGTTCTTGTTAGATTTAAATCTATAGCTCAACATTGATCCTCCAATCAACGAACTAAACCACTGAAGAAGAAAACAGACTTTAGCATCAGGACACTCAGCGTGGATCAGTATAATATCTGCTTTATGTCTGCAGCTTAGTGTCAACACAACTTTCACATATTAACCTCAGAACAGAAGTAAAAGTTGCTGAACTGACCTGAGAGTCTCAAGTCTGCAGTTTGGACTCTCCAGACAGTCAGACAGCAGCTTCACTGATGAATCCTGCTGCTTGATGTACTTCAGGTCCAGCTCTCTCAAATGGGAGGGGTTGGACTTCAGAGCTGAGAGCAGAGGAGCCCAGCTGATCTCTGACAGACTGGAGCCCCACAATCTGAATAAATAATTGATGGAACAACACTGAGATCAAAGAACATTCCTCAGTTTATTGATCAGCACATCTGTCTTTACTGTAAACAAGCAATAAACCAAGAAATATCTGAATCCCTTATTTCCTTCAATGTATGTGTAGATATATATATCTATCTATCTCGGAGGGGACAGTTACTCCTCTGAGCAATACGACAGCATTACACCCTGTATGTGTGAGTTTGATCATCTTTTGTATGTATAACTCTGTTCCTTCTTGTAAGAATATTGATCCATCCATCAATCCATCCATCGTCTACCGCTCATCCGGGGTCGGGTCGCGGGGGCAACAGCTCCAGTAAGGAACCCCAAACTTCCCTTCTCCGGGCCACATCCGCCAGTTCAGACTGGGGGATCCTGAGGCGTTCCCAGGCCAGTGAGGAGATATAATCTCTCCACCGAGTCCTGGATCTTCCCCGGGGTCTCTTCCCAGCTGGACGTGCCTTGAACCCCTCCCTTGGGAGCACCCAGGTGGCTCCTTACTCGATGCCCGAACCACCTCAACTGGCTCCTTTCCGCAAAGGAGCAGCGGCTCTGCTCCGAGTCTCTCACGGATGGCTGAGCTTCTCACCCTATCTCTAAGGGAGACGCCACCCATCTGAGAAAACCCATTTCGGCCGCTTGTACCCGTGATCTCGTTCTTTCGGTCATGACCCAGCCTTCATGACCATGAGGGTAGGAACAAGGATCGCCCGGAAGATCGAGAGCTTTGCCTTCTGGCTCACCTCTCTTTTCGTCAAAACGGCGGTAAAGCGAATGCAATACCGCCCCCGCTGCTCTGATTCTCCGGCCAATGTCTCGCTCCATCGTTCCCTCACTTGCGAACAAGACCAGGAGGTACTTGAACTCCTTCACTTGCGGTAAGGGCTCATTCCCTACCCAGAGTAGGCAATCCACCGGTTTCCTGCTGAGAGCCATGGCCTCAGATTTTGAGGTGCTGATCCTCATCCCAACTGATTCACACTCGGCTGCGAACCGATCCAGTGACTGCTGAAGGTCACAGACCGATGACGCCATCAGGACCACATCATCTGCAAAAAGCAGTGATGAGATCCTCAGGCCACCGATCTGCAACCCCTCTCCTCCACGACTACACCTCGATATCCTGTCCATGAAAATCACAAACAGGATTGGTGATAAAGCGCAGCCCTGGCGGAGGCCAACATTCACTGGAAACGAGTCCGACTTACTGCCGAGTATCCCGACACAACTCTCGCTTTGGGCGTACAGGGATTGGATGGCCCTCAGAAGTGACCCCCTCATCCCATACTCCTGCAGCACCTTCCACAGTATCGACCGGGGGACCCGGTCATACACCTACTCCAGATCCACAAAACACAAATCCCAGGCCCCCTCCAGGATCCTTGCGAGTTGGTCTGTTGTTCCACGACCAGGACGGAATCCGCATTGTTCCTCTTCAATCAGAGGTTCGACTATCAGCCGAAACCTCCTTTCCAGCACCTTGGAGTAGACTTTACAAGGGAGGCTGAAAATTGTGATACCCCTTTAGTTGGCACACACTCGCTGGCGTGTCAACAAAGACAGCCCCTCAACACCCAAAGCCTTCAGCATTTCTGGACGGATCTCATCAACCCCTGCGGCTTTGCTACTGTGGAGTTATTTGACTACCTCAGTGACTTCCAACAGGGAAATTGACGATGGTCCCCCATCAGCTTCCAACTCTGCCTCTACAGTCTCCCAGCAAGACCATGGAGTCCCCTACTGGAGCCCACTGCAGGGCTCTATTCAGGGTCTCCAAGAAGGCAGAATACTCCGAACTGGTGTTTGGGGCATAGGCACAAACAACAGTCAGAGTTTTCCCCCCCGTAACCCGAAGGCGTAGGGAGGCGACCCTCTCGTCCACCGGGGTGAACTCCAACGTAGCGGCGCTCAGCCGGGGGCTTGTGTATCCCCAACCCCGCCCAACGCCTCACACCTTGGGCAACTCCGGAGAAGAATAGAGTCCAACCCCTATCCAGGAGTACGGTTCCAGAGCCAAGACTGTGCGTAGAGGTAAGCCCCACCAGATCCAACTGGTAGCGCTCCACCTCCCGCACTAGTTCCGGCTCCTTCCCCCACAGAGAGGCGACAATCTACGTCCCCAGAGCCAGCTTCTGCTGCCCGGGTCTGGTCTGTCGAGGTCCCTGACCATCACTGCCACCCTTGTGACAGCGCACCCGACCCCAGTGGTTTTTCCTATGAGTGGTGGGCCCACAGGATGGATGGATGGGAGGCACCACGTAGCTTCTTCGGGCTGTGCCAACCGGGCTCCGTGGCAAACCCGGCCACCAGGCGCTTACTGTCGGGCCCTCCCTCCGGGCAGGGTCTCTCCTTCTCTTTCCCTTTATTTTTTCTTTCATGAAGTCATTTTGAAGAATATTGATTAACCTCTTATTTGATTTTGATCCTGACTCCGTGGGTTTCTTTAAGAATATTTTTCCAACAAGAAAACATTATGTAACTTTAGAAAACAATGTTCCTGCTTGAAATAATTCCAGGTTTAATAATCTGTTCAGAGCTGAAGAAGTTCAGATTTCAATGTCAGCAATAATACAAATGTGTTGGTAATCAAAGCTCAAACTCTCTGCAGCCTGTTTCTCTCTGTCATCAGATGTTTAACAACCTCATTCATATCTCTCACATACCTCAGTACTGAAATCTTCTTCACCGACTCATGGACCACAATGTGAGAAATAAAAATGGATTTTTAATCTCAATGAGACCTATCCTGGTCAAATAAAGGATAATAATAATAATAATAATAATAATAATATTAACAATTATAATAATAATGAGTCTTTGGAAACTGAAGAACTGTCCTGTCAAACATTTAATTTCTCTGCTTTACATTATCCTTCACAATTTGAAATGTCTTTTTGCAAATTGTGCAAATGATATTTACTACATGAGCTACAGTCAGTGAACTGACCTCAGTGTCTCCAGTCTACAGTTTGGACTCTCCAGTCCAGCAGACAGCAGCTCCACTCCTGAATCCTGCAGCTTGTTGTAACTCAGCTGCAGCTCTCTCAGATGGGAGGGGTTGGACTTCAGAGCTGAGGACACGACTTCACATTCAGTCTCTGACATTTCACATTCAGAAAGTCTGTAATGACACATAAATTACAAAATGTGTTATTATGAAAGAGGAAAAATTAATTTATTTCATGCATTTGATGACAAAACATTTGCTGTTAGCTAATTTAATATATTTATTGAGTATTTAATATATGCATTGTCCCCCCCCCCCCCAACCAGGATACTTGGTAGATGCCCACAGGATACTGAATGTTATTGGGGGCTTTATTTTGAAGGATTGCATTCATGTTTTGAACTCACATCTAAACTGATTCTTACACACATCTGCAGTTTTCCAGTTATAATTAAATGTTCTTTAGTGTTGTTGGATTATAAACGGCGTAAGGAATTCTTTGTGTGTTGTAACTGCGTCTGAACTCCCCTGTCTCTGCTCTGACTGGCATCTTCAGAACACGAGGCAGGACAAGCCGCTGTGACATCAGTGGTTCATCTGATCTCACTGTGTTTGACATGAAACAATAATTCTCATCACTTAACATACCTGCAGATAATATTTGTTTGGATTTAATGTTGCAGATGAAGGGACAGAGTAGTGCTGCAGTTACATTGAGGCTTCCATAATGTCCACTGTTAGTGTGATCTGATCCTAGGTCTGTCTCTGCTAGCTACCTTCTGCTATCACTGACTGTTGACAAACACAACAGAAAGGAAACAAATTGCTTGAAAATATCAGAGATGTACAGAAATAAATGTTAATATATTTCAATATTTTGATGTGAAAAATGTATTCAGCACACAAACACTATTAACAAACCAATAAGGCTGAAATATGTTCAATATAATACCATCAGAAAGATGTTATCCGTGTATCATCACCAAAACATGATCAGACCTGTTATTGGTGGGAAATTATTTAGATCTTATTTTAAACTCTTCAGCATAAAAACATCAGGTATTACCTGTGTGTCTGATGTAATGATGAAGAAAGTGCTATAATGTAATAATAACTTCTCTGCATTCACTCATAACTGTAAAATGTGATTAAACCTCGAGCACCTCTAAAGTCTTTAGTTTGACAAGGTCTGCATGTCGCCTCCATCCCCCAAAGGAATGAAATGAGAGGAAGAAACTGTCAAGTGTCACAATTATTAGAAATAAATAGAAAAACTGTTCATGAACTTTACAGATAGAAACTGAAACATCTACTTGTTTTGCTCTCACAAGCGTTTGAAACAGCTCGAGAACATCTGAAACTAAATATTGAAATATATAAGTGGATCTATTTAAAATATAAAATGAATTTTATATTTGAAGAACTAAACGTCTAATCTACACTGATTTATAAAGTTCATCACATCTGGACTTACACAGCCTTTCTGCAGTTCCTCACAGCTGGAATCAGTCTCCGTCGTCCCTCCTCTGACGTGTTGTACTTCTGCAGGTCCATCTCATCCAGAACCTCCTCTGACATCTGCAGCATGTGAGCCAGAGCTGAGCACTGGATCTCAGAGAGTTTCTTCTGTGATCTGTTCTCTGACTGCAGGAACTCTTGGATCTTCTGATGTACCGAGTGGTCCTTCATCTCTGTCAGACAGTGGAAGATGTTGATGCTTCTGTCAGGAGAGATATCGTCACTCCTCATCTCCTTCAGGTTGGTGATGGCTCTCTGGATGATTTCTGGACTGTTGTGTGTCTGACCCAGCAGGCCTCCTAAGAGTCTCTGGTTGGACTCCAGAGAGAGGCCGTGGAGAAAGCGGACAAACAGGTCCAGGTGGCCATTCTTACTTCTGAGGGATTTCTGCATGGCTTCAGACAAGAAGACATCCAGGGATGAGTCATTCTTCCAGTCACTCCCCAGGAAGTCCTTCAGTACCTCTGTGTTCCTCTTGCTGTAACAGTGGAACAGGTAGACTGCAGCCAGAAACTCCTGAATGCTCAGATGAACAAAGCAGTAGACTGTTTTCTGGAAGATCACACTCTCTCTTTTGAAGATCTCTGTACAAACTCCTGAGTACACCAAGGCCTCCGTGGCATCAAGACCACACTGCTCCAGGTCTTCTTGGTAGAACATGATGTTTCCTTTCTCCAGATGTTCAAACGCCAGCCTCCCCAGCTTCAGAAGAACTTCCCCATCAGCCTCCATCAGCTCTTGTGGACTCGTCTCATGTCCCTCATCATACTTCTGCTTCTTCCTCTTGGTCTGAACCAGCAGGAAGTGTGAGTACATGTCAGTGAGGGTCTGGGGCAGCTCTCCTCTCTGGTCTGTAGTCAACATGTGGTCCAGAACTGTAGCAGTGATCCAGCAGAAGACGGGGATCAGACACATGATGTGGAGGCTCCTGGATGTCTTGATGTGAGAGATGATTCTGCCGGACCGTTCTTCATCACTGAATCTCCTCCTGAAGTACTCCTCCTTCTGGACGTCAGTGAAGCCTCGTACTTCTGTTACCCTGTCCACACATGCAGGAGGGATCTGATTGGCTTGCCTGCAGGTCGGGAAGTTATCCAGACGAGAGCCGAGGGAAGCAGATTCCCCGCTGATGAGGTTTGTCAACAGCATGTTGACTGATGACTGCTGTGTGACATCAGACACAACCTCATTGTTGTGGAAATCCAGTGAAAGTCTGCTTTCATCTAGGCCGTCAAAGATGAACAAAACGTTACAGACAGCGAGCGTCTCTGCTGTGACCTTCTGTAAGGTTGGATGGAAGACATGGAGCAGCCTGAGAAGACTGTACTGCTCAGCTTTGATCAAGTTCAGCTCCCTGAAGGAAAGCAGAATCACCAGACTGACATCTTGGTTTTCCAAACCCTCTGCCCAGTCCAGAGTGAACTTCTGCACGGAGAAGGTTTTTCCAACGCCAGCGACGCCGACCGTCAGAGCGACTCTGATGTGTACCTGTTGGTCAGGTAAGGCTTTAAAGATGTCGTGGCACTTGATTGGAGCGTCACGGAGAGTCTTTTTCTTGGACGCTGTCTCAAGCTGCTTCACCTCATGTTGGATATTAACCTCTTCACTCAGTCCCTCTGTGATGTAGAGCTCAGTGTAGATCAGGAGGGTTTTACTTCCTGTTTCATCACTTCCTTCAGTCACACGTTCACATCTCCTCCTCAGACTGATCCTATGTTCATCTAAAACCTCCTGCAGACCTCTATCTGCTGAAAGAGAAGAACAATGTGAGATTAATAAATATATATAACAGATCATAATGTGCTGCACAAACAAATGAAGCAGGAAGAATCCTGTTTTCAGACATGAAGACAGCAGCAGACAGATGTACAGTCTTACTGTGTGCACAGCTGGTAGAGACTGGATCCTTCAGGACGTCCTGACACAAAGCACAGCTGGACAGCTGCTCCTCCACAGAAACAGGAGTTTTGCTCTTCTTTCTGTGGAGATGAACACGTTCTTTATAACACATCACAATAGTGGTGGTTTTCACTAATTGGTACAACCCAAGGTGGCAAATTCTATTTGAGTATTTTGAAAAGGTCTATATCTCTAACATGATAATGTTGCAGTTTAGTCCCAGTTATCAACCTTCAATGACTGTTGATTCAAAGAATAAAAAATAATCTTATCACTTAATTTGAACAGAACATGTCATACTAAGAAATTAAGAATTCTGACTCTTTCATTCACTTAATTAACCAATGATGACCATCATCATCATCATCATCATCATCATCATCACAAAAGGTTGATAATGTCCCTTTCTGCAGTCCAATAACACTGGAAAAGTTTACAGTAGAAACAGACTCTTACTTTGTGTCTGAGGGTCCAGGTTCATTACTGAAGTCTGGAGGTTCTCCCATAGACCAGTCAGTCTTCAGAGACAGACAGCTGGGGACTGGAGACACTGAGCCGTCCTCCTCCTCATCTTTTAAATCATTCATCTCCTCCAGTCTGAGAGCCCCACACACACACACACACACACACACACACACACACACACACACACACACACACACACACACACACACACACACACACACACACACACACACACACACATTAATCAAAATGTTTTCTAGCATCATGATGATAAACTGTGGTTTAAATACAATAAATAAGTCGGACTACAGACTGTGGAGTCTGTGTAACGTCAGTTCAATGATTTCTTTCTTAAACCAGTAAACAGAAAAGAGACTGCGATGCTTTTTAGTTTTTGCTTTTTACCTCCTAAATGTTGAAATTAACTTTGTATCCGTTTAGGGCCGAGGGGCGAGGAGGAACTCCCGGAAGTAGTTTCAAAAAGTTGTGTAGAGACTAAGCCAACACTTTAAGCCACTGGAGTTCCGCTTTGTTGCTCTAGTTGACGCACTTGTTGTCGTGCCTGCTGAAATAAAGATTCCGATTCCAAACATTTGCAATTGAACATTCAGTCCGTTTATTTCTTTTTCCATCAGCAAACATACCATGACATTTTGACACACAATAGGTTAGCCTGCGGGAGCAAACGCTACACATTGGTTCCTACTTATAGCAGGAGTGCTAATTGGCTCCTACAATCTGTATTTTCAGTCCAGTAGAAGAGTATGAAACTGTTCTGGACGCAAAACGTCTCAAAAAACACAGGAGAAGGAGAAGGGAAGAAGAAGAAGAAGAGAAGAAGAAGAAGAAGACAAAGTAGAAGAGAAGGAGAAGAGAAGAAGAAGAAGACGAAGGAGAAGACGAAGTAGAAGGAGAAGAGAAGAAGAAGAAGAAGAAGAAGAAGACAAAGTAGAAGGAGAGGAGAAGAAGAAGAAGACGAAGGAGAAGAAGAAGAAGGAGAAGGAAGAAGAAGAAGAAGAAGAAGAAGAAGAAGAAGAAGAAGAAGAAGAACACATTCATGTTTCCCTCATTTGCATCTTTTCCTTGCAGATGCCCAACGGGGAGGCACGGAGAGACGAAGGAAACCATGCGAGGAGAGGAAACAAGGAAATGTTTTTTAGAGAACTGAGACGTCCTTTCCTCTGAAGCGTCACGTGAAGAGACGTGTTTCTGATCACAGCTGATCAGCTGTCAGTTGGCTTTAACAGCTGAAGAGACTTCTGATGGAGCTTGTGTCTGCACACATGTGCACTGTGCTGATACTAATGAAGACTCATTATGTGTGAGAGCAGCAGGTACCTGTCGAACAAACACCTGCAGTCTGTCTTTATACTGTGTCCTGCTGACAGGCTCAGGGACCTTTTCTACTGACTCAACGCATTTATAGTATTTACTCATTATTTGCGTCTGTATTTATTGATATTGTGGATCCATTATTTAATAACCAGATTATGATTGTGGTCTTTTGAACGCTGGAGATGATTGATGAGGCTAAATGCTTCAGGTAAAGTAGAGAATATATAACTCCTATCAAAGCAGAAGCTCAGGAATCATCAGCCTCACGTGACTGAACGGAAATGAGCAGAAATAAAAGTGTAAATGTAAAAAGTGTTCCTTGCTGACAGACTCTCCGACTCTCTGGATTGAACACGGCTAGAGGAAAATAAATAGAGTTTAACTAAATACAGAGGAAATAGGGAATATTAGATAAACAGATGAGGAATACAAGTCATAGCAGAACATACTAAAACATTTCCATAAGTGAAAATGTTAGATATTCTAAAATATAGAAATGTATACATAAGTAACAGTGTATACTGTAAATGTTTGTCATCATACCCATAGCAGATAAATAAACCTGCACACATGAAGATATAAGACATGAGGTACTAAGACATAAGGCTGATGTCCTACCTGTAGCACAGAGCCACGAAGGTGTTTCCTGAGGATCTGCTTGGTGGACGGGCAGATCTTCAGCTTGGACAGGAAGTGCTGATGAAGTCGTGAGGCGTGACTGAAGCAGAAACTTCTTCCTGCTCAGATGTCAACACACTCTGCGCATGTCTGCTATCAACCCGGAGTCACTGTCAGCACCGGACACCTTGTTTACAGGAGCACGGCTTTTATTTTGAAACTACTTCCGGGAGTTCCGCCAGAGTGTTGCGTTTAGTATAGTAACGTTTCTCACGACGTTATTCCTCCTACAGCGTCCATTACAATGATGACGTCACTAAGCGACTTCCAGGACAGCCAATGGCTGCTGTCCTTACTGAGGAGTTGGCAACACTGCACGAGACGGACGCAAAGTTAATTTGAACTTTTAGAAGGTAAAAAGCAAGAAGAAGAAGTTTAGTGTTGACTGGTTGGAGAAAGAACAAGCATTGATCCGGAGGGTGACGGGTTGTGAGGCTGCTCTCCATCTGGACTGTGCTGCTGTGTGACATGTAGCGATGATGCTCACAAACATTTCATCACATTGGACTCCAGGACTCTGCTTGTTAGAGACACACAGCAGGACACACTAAAGAATGAATGTGTAAAACCCCAGCAGAGCTGCTGTTAACACTCACCCTGTTCTGCTGCTGCGGCTCTGTCGACGAGAAAATGGCGTCTGTCAGTCCGACTTGTTACTTTCACTTTCAATGTCCCTCCCTGTTGGCAACTCCTCCTGCGTTTCATCAGCAGCTTTACTGTGTGAATGTGTTCACAGACAGGGTTATTGTTCCGATGCTCCCACAGTTACACAGTTCAAGAACACATTAAAGATAAAACAGACATGCAGCTGAAAACAAGTACAAATAATAAAACCTGTAAAATACTCAACAGCAGTAAAAGTCCTGCATCCAGAACCTTACTTCAGTAAAGTGTGGAAGTATTGGAAGTAAAGTGTACTTTGAAAAGTAGTGATTGTGCAGTAAATGTTTTATATTATATCTGATGCATTAATGTGTGTATATATATATATATATATCCATCCATCAATCGTCTACCTCTTATCCGGGGTCGGGTCGCGGGGGCAGCAGCTCCAGTAGTGAACCCCAGACTCCCCTTCTTCTCCGGGCCACATCCTCCAGCTCCGACTGGGGGATCCTGAGGCGTTCCCAGTGAGGAGATATAATCTCTCCACCGAGTCCTGGGTCTTCCCCGGGGTCTCCTCCCAGCTGTACCTGGAACACCTCCCTAGGGAGGCGCCCAGGTGGCTCCTTACTAGATGATGAACCACCTCAACTGGCTCCTTTCAACGTAAAGGAGCAGCGGCTCTACTCCGAGTCTCTCCTGATGGCTGAGCTTCTCACCCTCTCTCTAAGGGAGACGCCACCCGTCTGAGAAAACACATTTCGGCCGCTTGTACCCGTGATCTCGTTCTTTCGGTCATGACCCTTCATGACCATAGGTGAGGGGGGGAACGAAGATCGACCGGTAGATCGAGAGCTTTGCCTTCTGGCTCAGCTCTCCAATAGTCCCCAACAAAAGCACTATTACCAGCTGCATTCTCAGACGTGTAAATAACCTGGGGCTGGATGCTGCTCTGTTTTTAACTGATTCTAATTTTTTTAAGTTAAATGGGCTGCCTCCATTTTATCAGGGTGTTTTTAAGTCTTGGACCCTTTTTAATCATAAAAGGTGTCCAATGTCGGACTCTCTGCACTGGTTGTTGAAGGAGCCTTTGATTTACAGGGCCAGGCTGGACGTCAGCAGCAGCAGCACACCCGGCCTGATGGGGGCGCTCTGCAGGTCCAAAACCCTGTGCCTGCAGCAACTGGTGGATGCAGTGGGGCCGGCGCTGAGTGATGCCCGAGCCCTGGGCTTTCTGCTGGGTCTGACCTCCGCTCGAGTGGCCGAGAGGATTCTGGAGCTGTGGAGCCAGAGGCTATCTGGGAAGGAGAAGAGCCAAATAAAAGACTACAGTGACAGGAAGGTTTCTACAGACCCAGCAGACCCTTTTCAGGAGATTGACGCTGCACAGAGCCGACAAAAAGACTCTATATACGAACTGTGTGAAAAGCATCCACAAGAAAGGCCTGTGCAGCAGACCCTCCACTGTGTGGAGTAACAGACTGGGTGGAGGAAGTGGACCAAGCCCACAGTGGGGGTCTTTTTACAAACCTCCCCTCAAAAAGCGGACAGCCGACCTCCAGTGGAGGATTTTACATGGTGCCGTCGCTTGTAACACTTTTATCTCTGTCATTAATCCTGCTGTTTTTAACAAGTGTCCATTCTGCAGCTTACGTGAGACTGTATTCCATGTTTTTACTGAGTGTAAGAGACTCACAGAGTTCTTCTCTCTTTTAACATTTGTTTTTAGTCTTTTTAACGTAGTTTTTACCGAGAGTGTTTTTATCATGGGAGTTGCCTACAAAAAAGACAACAAAGAAAAGTGGCAGCTCTTAAATTTCCTCTCGGGAGAGGCAAAAATGGCCATATACATTAGCAGGAAAAACAGAGTTGAGAACAGAGAGGGGCAGGAGGCCAAGACAGTGTGGCTGTGCAATATCAGGGCAAGACTCTGGCTCGATTTTAGGTTTTACAAACATACCGGGGATCTCGACACTTTTAAAGAACGTTGGTGTTTTAAAAATATTATCTGCACTGTGAACAATGAATGTTTACACTTTGCAGTGTTTTATTGGATAATTTTTATATATTTATAGAATTGTTATTTATAAATATATATTTTTGATATGATAATTTGATTTTTTGTTACACTTTATTAGTAAACTGTTTGTTTTAAGAATATGTAAATAAAGTGTTTTTGAAAAATCAAAAAATCTCTCTCCTGTATCTGTGACATATTGAAACTTGAAATAAGACTGCTATGTCTATAGTTCCAGCAGCAGGGGGCGGTAATGCAGCGTTACCGTGTTGGATCCACCACTTTCAACACGAAGCAGGATGACGTCACCATTCCTTGGTCCAATCAGTGGAGCGGCTCCTGCAGTAAACAGAAACCCCGCCCCCAACAGAAACCGCCATCATGAAATTAAAATCAAGAAACTGACAGATGAGATGCAGTCACTCCGCCGCTTCATAACTAGGTAAACTTTCCATAACTTCTCCGCCAACATGAGCCGAGTGTCATTCATGGGCAGTTGGTTGCCCCGCCTCATCAGCTTGTAAATAGTTGATATCGTTATTAGCTGTAAGTGAACGTAACATTACGGTAGCTAACCTCAGTGTTAGCTGGCGGTGGCTAGCTGTGTGGACTAGCAAACGTTTGTTTTTGTTGCAAAATAGTGAACAACGGCTAACTAAACACTACAGACACCGCGGTGGCACGGAAGCGAATGCGGAAGTGTGTGTTTTTGTTTTTGCTGAGGCTGATAGCGAGCTAATTTAACGCGCAATAGCTAACAAGTTGCAAGGCGTAATGTAAAGTTACAGCGCGGCAATCCGCACGGACGTTTATTGTGAAGGAGTTAAGACACTAAACAGCATCAGCCTGGGCAGCATGGGAGGGAGGGACATAGAAGTAGTAAGCCGAGTGTTTTCATAAGAAACTCAGAAAGCTCTGCGACTCGTCTTTCACTTCCAGACACAAGTTGGGATTGAATTCAAGAGAAGATTCAGCCTCCGCTGTTCGTGCGAGCTCATCTGTCCATCCTGCCAAATACTGACAAACGCTTGTACCTGGTAAACACGAGCTAACAATGCTTAGCTTTTAGGCTTAACGAAGTATAGTAAGCACAATGACTGTTCAGTATCCGTCTGATACTCTGTACACTAACTAAACACAAAAGCTCTTGATGCTGAAGCTGTGGAAACACCTGGAGCAATGTTTGACACAAGACATTCAAACAGCTTTTATTAACATATTAACATCTTTTAACTCACTATGACAGGTGCCTTTCTATATTATTGTCTTTTGCTTGTTTACTATGTTTTCGTTGCTTTTGCTATATTTTGAATGTACAGTATTCTGGTCAACTGTTTGAGAACAATCTGTGCTTTACGAATTAATTTAGATGCAATTATATTAGATTGAAGTCAAACTGTCCATCAGCCTTTTTGCCAAGTGACAAAGACCTAACCGTTGTTTTTGAGCCTAAATCTAATCAATCCTTGTGACGTCAGATCAGAAATGTGACTAGTTTTGATTATAAATTACGGGGATTTTAAACATGTACATCTTTCTGTTAGGATTAATCGGACAGACCGAGGCAGTGAAGATACGAGTGGCGTGGCAGAGGAAGCGATGGACCAGTCGAGTCTGAACAAAAGCACCTCCAAAATATCTGGTAAAGAGAGGGACGGTTTACTCCTTGTGTCTGCAACTTAAATCACATCTGACACTAGGCATGGGACGATATGAACATGTCATAAATCACAAATAATTTACCATTTTACCCTGAAATAATCATCAAAATATGCTTAAAATGTAGTGTAGTGCCCATATACTCCATATTCCCCTCTCTAGCATCTTTCATAATTAAAGGTCCACTCTTAATATTTAATGACATCTCAAATTTGAGTTTTCGCGCTCGGATTTGTGAGAGACGTCACGTTTACTGATATGTTCGGTCCGTCTTAGACCGTAGGAATAACGTATGAATTTTGAAACTGGAGCGTAGTTCCCCCTCAAAGAATCAGTAATATTTATTTACAGTTTCATTCTCACTGTCGTCGCAGCTGCAGGAGAAATCATCGAAAGCAAGCGAGCGAAGAAGACTGTCGAGAGGCTCGACTTCCAGGCTCCCAAGCAGAAGGAGAAGCTCAAGACTGGAGACGGTAAATATTAAACTGATTTCTGTTTCTGTTTAAGACTTGGCTAGCTGGATATAAGTATTTGTAATTTAAAAACTTGTTTACTTTCTATATTCTCAGGTAGCGGAGATAAATTAGGAGACATTCCCCGCACCGGTTATCAGATCACCAAGATGAAGCCGGTGGACCTGAAACCTCTGCACACCATCCTGTTCGACAGACCGGGAAAGGTATTTTCATTTAATTGATTTTAAGATGAACCGACGTGGAGACAAACTTCAGTCCCGGGGGGGGGGGGGGGGGGGGGTTTGGTGACGTTTGGTAACGTTTGGTGTAGTTACTGGAAATGTTTGTCACACGAGTCTGAAACAATCCTCCGCTGCACCGCTGGAGTCTAATTCTACTACTAATAAAGTATAAATAGTAATAGTAATACTGATGATATTAGTGCAGCTGTGAACAAATACTTTAAACAGTAAAACATGTAAAAACATTAAAATGAAAAGGCAGAATTTAAATGTAGATTTCTAATTTGAATGTCAATGTTATGAATGAAGCTGTACATTACAGAGATGCTGCAGGCAGAAGAAAACTTCCTATCAAAACTAAATATGAATTTTAGTTCAGATTGACAGGTTAATTAATTGGAGCTTATTTATTATAGCCAACTCGTCTTCTGTCGGGTGTTAAGTTTCCACCTCTGCTGTAAACCAAACTACTACAGAAATATAAATGTGCAGAGAAACAACAACTTATTGTTTGTTCTTTCATCAGATGGCGATATTAAAAAAGAACTTGCGTCTGTTTAACGGCTTTCCTTTTGACGCGGAGAGCGAACAGTACACCAACAAACGAGAAAGACTTCTCAAGTAAGTTTCTGAGATCATCCTGTGGGATCAGAAGTGATTTTGGTTTTCTTGTTCCTAACATGAGGATGGTCGATGGCGTTGGATGATGCAGTGCCGTCACACTGATAATAAAAGTCTTTGTTTTTGAATGCAGGAATTCCAAGTTCACCAAAACCAAACTGAAGGTCGTCTGTGGGGTTTTGGATCTGGAGAAGAAAGGAGACCAGTCGGATCTCGTCGACAGGATCCTGACTTTCCTCATTGCACCGAACAGCGGGAAGGTGAGCTCTGAGCTCCGTGGCTCTAATCCATCATCCTTTGTGTTTTCAGTGACTCAGTTTCAGTACCGACAATAGTCGTTGTAGTTTATTTTTTGTTCTGTCAAAGTTAACACGGGCTGTGTTGTGAAGGACCTATTTCCCCCCCGATAAAGCTACAATGTGAACAACAAATCTGTGTTATAATCGGCAGGGGGAGAGCTAGTTAAAGCTAGCTGTTAGCTATTAGCAGTTAGCGGTTAGCTGCTGTTAATGGGAGGATAGATGCACCAAATTGACACCATGAACAGAGGCTGCAGTCCTGCTTGGCTAAATAACGGAGCTAACGGAAGTTACATTGATTTACATAATGATGCGTTCAAGCTCTATTCAGTAAAAATGAGTATTGGGCAAAGGTGTGTTTTTAACGTTATCATTGTGTGTGTGTGTGTGTGTGTGTGTGTGTGTGTGTGTGTGTTTTCACAGTAATATATAAATAAAATACCAAACTCTAGCTCTAAGCAGCTTATAATACATAATTAAAACTATTAATACCAACATTTCTTTTTTTAAATCGAAGCACATATTTAATAAATCCAATAATTTATTTGGTAATGAATTTAATCTAGAATCGTGGAATTTCACTGGTATTGGTATCGACTACTACATTTCTGGTATATTGACATCCCGAACAGCAGAACCTTTTCCAACATTATATATACAGACATTTGTTTGTGTTAAAAATCTTCTTTTTTTAGGTACCTTTTAGCTTTTGAACCAATAAAAAAATCTGATTAATTTGCGATTATTGACCACCATGCGACATCTCTATTTAAATATTTGAATCTTGAGTACTTTGTATTCATCAAACAGCTAAAACTTCAGTTTTCTCCCGTAAAAGCTATTTGTCATTTTAAATACTCTTGACTTTAAGAGCTGCAGAGGTCTTAGTTTGGTTCAGAGTAGATCATAGAGGTGAGAACACACAAAATATCATGAATTAATTTGTAAAATGTAATTCGAAATAGGTTTTAATCCACTAATTAGCCTTTGTATTCGTTAGGAAAGCAATCAACTAGCTGAAAACTTGATTTTGTTTGCATCCGACTTGTCGACACATTATTATATATTTGCACGTCGTCCGGCAGCAGCAGGATTTATTTGTCGCTCCAGTTTTTCCAGATTCATTAAATAAGTCTGTAAATTGTTATTGTAAATCAGTATTTATAAAATCCTTTTTTTAATGAACAATGAGTCGGATCAAATTTATTTGTAAAGCCCAATATCACAAATTCTACATTTGTCTCAGTGTGCTTTACAGACTGTACAGGTTACGACACCCTCTGTCCTTAGACCCTCTGTCTTTAGACCCTCTGTCCTCAGACCCTCTGTCCTTAGACCCTCTGTCTTTAGACCCTCTGTCTTTAGACCCTCTGTCCTCAGACCCTCTGTCCTTAGACCCTCTGTCTTTAGACCCTCTGATCATGACGTAAACTTTATCAGTGGCAACCTGCCACATGAGAGACAGAAACTCCCGGGATGATGCCCCGGATGATGAGTTAGTAACATACATTTACATAAATGCATACAGATAGAGAGGGAGGGGAGGAGAGAGGAAGAGTGCAGGGAGGTGTCCCCTGGCAGTCTAAGCCTATAGCAGCATAACTAAGGGCTGATCCAGGGCAAACCTGAGCCAGCCCTAACTATAAGCTTTATCAGAGAGGAAAGTCTTTAGCCTACTCTTAAATGTGGAGAGTGTGTCTGCCTCCCGAACACAAACTGGAAGCTGGTTCCACTGGAGAGGAGCTTGATAGCTGAAGGCTCTGGCTCCCATTGTACTCTTAGAGACTCTAGGAACCACAAGTAACACTGCACTGCGCAATGCTCTAGTTGGTTTATAAGGTACTATGAGATCTTTAAGATATGCTGGAGCCTGACCATTAATTGATTTGTAAGTCAGGAGAAGGATTTTGAATTCTATTCTGTATTTTACCGGGAGCCAGTGCAGAGCAGCTAATACAGGAGTAATATGATCCCGTTTCCTTGTTCTTGTCAATACACGTGCCGCTGCATTTTGGATCAACTGAAGAGTCTTAAGCGACTTTTGGGACAACCTGATAACAATGAGTTGCAGTAATCCAGCCTTGAAGTAACAAATGCATGGACTAGTTTTTCTGCATCATTTTGAGACGGGATGTTATTTTTGCAATGTTACGTAGATGAAAGAAGGCAGTCCTTGAGATTTGTTTAATCTGGGAGTTAAACGACAGATCTTGATCAAAGATGACGCCAAGATTCCTTACAGTGGTGCTGGAGGCCAAGTTAATGCCATCCAGAGCTTCTATGTCATTAGAAAATGTGTTTCGGAGGCGTTTAGGGCCAAGTATAATAACTTCAGTTTTGTCTGTTTAACATCAAAAAGTTGCTAGACATCCAAGTTGTTATGTCCTTAAGGCTTGAAGTTTAGCCAATTGATTGGTTTCATCTGGTTTAATTGATAGATACAATTGGGTATCATCCGCATAACAATGAAAATTTATAGAGTGGTCCATCCATCCATCCATCGTCTACCGCTTATCCGGGATCGGGTCGCGGGGGCAGCAGCTCCAGTAAGGAACCCCAATCTTCCCTTCTCCGGGCCACATCCTCCAGCTCCGACTGGGGGATCCTGAGGCGTTCCCAGGCCAGTGAGGAGATATAATCTCTCCACCGAGTCCTGGGTCTTCCCCGAGGTCTCCTCCCAGCTGGACGTGCCTGGAACACCTCCCTAGGGAGGCGCCCAGGTGGCATCCTTACTAGATGCCCGAACCACCTCACCTCACCTTTTATAGAGTGGTTCCTTATAATATTGCCCAAAGGAAGCATATATAAGGTGAATAGAATCGGTCCAAGTACAGAACCCTGCGGAACTCCAAGACTGACTTTGGCTGTCATGGAGGATTTATCGTTAACAAGTACAAATTGAGATCGCTCAGATAAATAGGACTTGAACCAGCTTAGTGCGGTTCCTTTTATGCCAACACAATGTTCCAGTCTCTGTAGTAGAATGTCCTGATCAACAGTGTGGAAAGCAGCACTGAGGTCTAACAAGACAAGAACAGAGACAAGTCCTTTGTCTGATGCCAATAGAAGGTCATTGGTAACTTTCACCAGTGCCGTCTCTGTGCTATGATGAACTCTAAATCCAGATTGAAAAACCTCAAATAAACTATTATTATGTAAAAGATCACACAACTGTTTTGCGACTGCTTTCTCGAGGATTTTAGCGAGAAAGGGAAGGTTAGATATCGGCCTATAGTTGGTTAAAACCTCTGGATCAAGACCAGGCTTTTTAAGAAGTGGTTTTATTACAGCTACTTTAAAGGATTTTGGTACGTATTGTGGTTCAATTAGCATCTGTGTGATTAGCCACATGCTCATTCAACAGCTGCATTTAAAGATTGATCTAAACTTCACTGTGACACGATGATTTTCTTATTCTTCTAAAAACTGGTTGAACTAATGATCAAGTAACAAATACACGTGTCTGTACGCTTGGATTAAAAATCCATTAGTTTTCCCTGAGGGAAGTTTTTACAGAGAAATGTTGGACCTTGAAGTTTCCTTCAGGATGAACCGTCTTCCTTTACACTGTTTGTTCTTTGTTTGGCAGCGTCTGCCCGTGAAGAAGAAGAAGAGGAAATCGAAGAAGAAACTGTTGGGCGACGACTCGATGGTCAACACCAAGAAGAAGAGCAAAACAAAACCCATGAGCTCGTCGTCCAGTCCCAAGAAGTCCAAAACGGGAAGCAAGTCCAAAGCCATCATCATGGTCTCCAGCAGCGACGAGGACGACGATGAGGAAGATGAGAAGGTGGGGGCTTCAGCTGAGGCGGAGGGATCAGATACAGAAGACAAACCATCAGACAAAGAGGAAGACCAGTCTGACAAGTCAGAGGAGTCTGCAGACGAAGAGGAAGAGGAGGTGAGGTTGTTTACGCTGAGCACAAACTAACTGGAGCTGAAATGATTTGTCGATGTAGTGCTGTGGACGGGGGCAGTGGCCACAGGCAACATATTTTACACATAAAAGAATCAATATTATTTTAAGTGAACTCCATATTTAGAATGTTTTCACTGCCTCACGTTGCTGTCAGTCAACTGAAGCTGAACCAGACTCCATTGACAAACACAATATTTTTACCTCACAGAGCACTGGAGTCGGGGCGGCCCAGGTTCAACCTGCAGCCCTGTGCTGCTCGTCAGGTTCAACTCAAAGGCTTTTTTCGGATTCACCAAAGTCACACAATAACACAAACTAACCGATCAGGCAGCGTTGGACGAGCATCTCCCGTGTTCTGAGAGGTAAAATGACTGTTTTTGTCAATGGAGTCTGGTGTCTTTGAAGAGAGCAGAGATGATGACTCAGGAAGGGAAACAGGAAATCTGACTGCAACGTGAAGAGCTGAAAATATTCTAAATACAGCACGCACTGATAT
Source organism: Cottoperca gobio (assembly GCF_900634415.1). Taxonomy (NCBI): domain Eukaryota; kingdom Metazoa; phylum Chordata; class Actinopteri; order Perciformes; family Bovichtidae; genus Cottoperca; species Cottoperca gobio. The sequence continues at coordinate 645,044 of NC_041370.1, read as the reverse complement.
GTTGTGATCATCTGATTTAATTGGTAACGAAAACATTTGTGTCCTTAAATAGATGATAAATAATAACTAAAGGGGCCCGCTGGAGAACTGAAGTTATGTTTACATTCAGATTAAGTCACATTGTGCGTGTCCTGTAACGCCTCCAGTGCATTTCCTTCCTCACAAAACCTTCTTTGTAATATTTTGATTCCAGCTTTGTTTACGTCCATGTTTAGTTGCTTGCAGGCTTCTTCTTCCTGCATCACGGCATCGTAGGACCGCATCACGCCACACAAAATAGACCCTTAAGAGGTCAGAAACGCTAGAAAAACTGGGTTCATAACGATTCTTCATGAGATGCAGCTTGTTGCCTTCTGATTTTCATCCAGTCATCATTTCAGTTTTTAATGCACAAACGTGTTTTGTCAGTCTCCCAAATCACAGTTGGGCAGAGGGAAGTCTGCTTCCAAAAAATCAGCACCAGTGAAAAGACTGAGGATTCCTGCGAGGAAGACGGGTCCTCCTAAAAAGAGAGCAAAGAAGGAGGTTTCAGCTGAGTCCGAACCTGCTGCTGACACTGAAGCTGAGGAGAAGGTAACACTCAGCACTTATTCACACTGTATTTCCTGCTGCTTTCCTCTTCTTCTTCTTTTGTCTTGTATAAAGCCTGGTGAAGTTCGGCTCTCAGGTGTCTTGAGGTGTTGTTGATGTTTGTCTTTTGTTTTCCAGCCTAAAAAGAAGAAATCAGCTCCAGTCAAACCTGCTGCCAAAACCAAGAAGGTGGACAGTAGCAGCAACAGCAAAAACAACACAAACACAGGTGGGGTCATGCTAATCAGGGCTGCACAGGTAATTACACAGATTATTTTAAGATTGTATATTTACCTGATTGGCAACTGCACAGCATTGGCCATTTCACAGCTTTACAGAATGTGTGGAATAACCTGCATTAAAGATATACTTGTGCTCATTGTGTAGGGATGGGAATTTATATTTATCCATTCCTGATTAATTGTTGGCTGGAAAAAGAGTTCATGCATGCTTTATATTTAATTTCATACCGGTGGTTACTGCATAAAAACACAATTAAATTAGGAAATAAATGATTGTATTTTTATTTGATTTGTTTTGATTAAATAAAATCTTGGCATTAATAGTTTTAATTATGTATTTCTAAGCTGCTTATAATTCCCTCTAATATCTGTAACTGAAAACATCTTCAAACAACTTCATATATTCAAGTTTCTCTCCAAAAACTACATTTTACAAGATTACATTTGAACACATCATGATGACGCATCATAATGTAACTCAATGCAACCTCCGTTAGCGTTAGCTGTTAGCTCCAATTGTTTGCCAAGCAGGACCGTGCTAACAGCTAATGCTAACTAGCTTTCCTCATTTTTCATAACGTTGAGATTCTAATTTTGCTGCATGTCTATAAGTTGTGTTTAAAGTATTTGTACACGGTGTCGGATAAAGACGAGGCTGCACTAATATTGTTAGGGTTATACTAATTATACTATTAGTAGAGTTGGTGCTGCGGAGGATTGTTTCAGACTCTGTGATCCAAACATTTCCAATAACTGCAGAGTTTAAAGTCCAAAAGTCAACATTTAGTGAAAAGATTATGTCATAAAATATGACGACATTCAAAGCTTCATTCAAAAACTCAAAAGAAGCTTTGGATGTAAAAATTGGATAAAGTCCTTTTGAAAACTTAATGATCTGTAAGTGTAAATTTAAATGTGTTTTCATGTCTGTGTTAACATGGACTGACTTTTTGTCTCTTTTTGAGATTGACGACTTGAAAGTCGAGTTGAGGAAAAGTTTTAACGTCAACATTGGCTCAGTTTTCTCTCTGCTTCTCTGTTTGTTCCTGCAGTAGAGGACAGTTCAGACGACGACGAGCCGCTCATCAAGATGATCAAGAAAGTGCCGACTGACGAGCAGCTGAAGGAGACGGTGCAGAGTCTGCTGAAGGAGGCCGACCTGGATGAAATGACCATCAAACAGATCTGCCAGAGGGTAAAGATTCCTGTTTACACATGCAGGTCTGAGACTCACAATCGGGTTTACTGACGAGGAGGTTTTCTTATACGAGGAATCTGATTTGATGTATTGATGCATAACATAAAGACAGTGAGAGAAATTAAAAATTAAAGCAAGTATTACAAAAAACAAATATAGAAGAGAAGAAAATACAGTAAAATATAAAATAAATACAATAAAAAACATTAATATAAAATAGTAGAAAATACAGTAAAATATAAAATGAATAATAGAAAAAAACATAAATAGAAAAAACAGTAAAATATTAAATAAATACTATAAAAATTATAAATATAAAATGGAAGAAAATACAGCAAAATATTAAATAAATACTATAAACATCCATCCATCCATCGTCTACCGCTTATCCGGGATCGGGTCGCGGGGGCAGCAGCTCCAGTAAGGAACCCCAATCTTCCCTTCTCCGGGCCACATCCTCCAGCTCCGACTGGGGGATCCTGAGGCGTTCCCAGGCCAGTGAGGATATATAATCTCTCCACCGAGTCCTGGGTCTTCCCCGGGGTCTCCTCCCAGCTGGACGTGCCTGGAACACCTCCCTAGGAAGGCGCCCAGGTGGCATCCTTACTAGATGCCCAAACCACCTCAACTGGCTCCTTTCAACGTAAAGGAGCAGCGGCTGTACTCCGAGTCTCTCACGGATGGCTGAGCTTCTCACCCTATCTCTAAGGGAAACGCCAGCCACCCGTCTGAGAAAACCCATTTCGGCCGTTTGTACCCGTGATCTCGTTCTTTCGGTCATGACCCAGCCTTCATGACTATAGGTGAGGGTAGGAACGAAGATCGACCGGTATATTTAGAGCTTTGCCTTCTGGCTCGCCTCTCTTTTCGTCTTTTTTGTGCGGTAAAGTGACTGTAATACCGCCCCCGCTGCTCCGATTCTCCGGCCAATCTCTCGCTCCATCGTCCCCTCACTCGCGAACAAGCCCCCGAGGTACTTGAACTCCTTCACTTGGGGTAATGGCTCATTCCCTACCCGGAGTAGGCAATCCACCGGTTTCCTGCTGAGAGCCATGGCCTCAGATTTGGAGGTGCTGATCCTCATCCCAACCGCTGCACACGAACCGATCCAGTGACTGTTGAAGGTCACAGACCGATGATGCCATAAGGACCACATCATCTGCAAAGAGCAGCGATGAGATCCTCAGGTCACCGAACTGCAACCCCTCTCCTCCACGACTACGCCTCGATATCCTATCCATGAAAATCACGAACAGGATTGGTGATAAAGCGCAGCCCTGGCGGAGGCCAACAATCACTGGAAACGAGTCCGACTTACTGCCGAGTATCCGGACACAACTCTCGCTTTGGGCGTACATGGATTGGATGGCCCTCAAAAGTAACCCCCTCAGCCCATACTCCCGCAGCACCTCCCACAGTATCACCCGGGGGACCCGGTCATACGCCTTCTCCAGATCCACAAAACACATGTAGACCGGATGGGCGTACTCCCAGGCCCCCTCCAGGATCCTTGCAAGAGTAAAGAGTTGGTCTGTTGTTCCACGACCAGGACGGAATTCGCATTGTTCCTCTTCAATCAGAGGTTCGACTACCGGCCGAACCCTCCTTTCCAGTACCTTGGAGTAGACTTTACCAGGGAGGCTGAGAAGTGTGATACCCCTGTAGTTGGCACACACTCTCTGGTCCCCCTTTTTAAATAGGGGAACCACCACCCCGGTCTGCCAACCCCTAGGCACTGTCCCAGACTTCCACGCAATGTTGACGAGGCGTATCAACCAAGACAGCCCCTCAACACCCAAAGCCTTCAGCATTTCTGGACGGATCTCATCAATCCCTGCGGCTTTGCCACTGTGGAGTTGTTTGACTACCTCAGTGACTTCCATCAGGGAAATTGACGATGATCCCCCATCAGCTTCCAGCTCTGCCTCTACCATAGAGGGCGTGTTAGTCGGATTCAGGAGTTCCTCAAAGTGCTCCTTCCACCGGCCGATAACCTTCTCAGTTGAAGTCAGCAGGGTCCCACCCTTGCTGTACACAGCTTGGATGGTTCCTCGCTTCCCCCTCCTGAGGTGCCGGATGGTTTTCCAGAAGCACCTTGGTGCCGACCAAAAGTCCTTCTCCATAGCTTCTCCGAACTTCTCCCACACCCGCTGCTTTGCCTCTGACACGGCAGAAGCTTCCGCCCTTCTAGTCCTTCGGTACCCTGCAACTGTTTCCGGAGTCCTCCCGGATAACATAACCCGGAAGGACTCCTTCTTCAGTCGGACGGCTTCCCTGACCACTGGGTCCACCACGGTGTTCGAGGGTTACCGCCCCTTGAGGCACCTAAGACCTTGAGACCACAGCTCATCACCGCAGCTTCAGCAATAGAGGTTTTGAACATCGCCCACTCAGGTTCAATGCCCCCAACCTCCACAGGGATGGCTGAAAAGCTCCGCCGGAGGTGTGAGTTAAAGATCCCCAGGACAGGGGCTTCCTCCAGACGTTCCCAGTTCACCCGCACTACCCGTTTGGGTTTACCAGGTCTGTCCAGAGTCTTCCCCCACCCCTTGATCCAACTCGCCACCAGATGGTGATCAGTCAACAGCTCCGCCCCTCTCTTCACCCGAGTGTCAAAAACATGCGGCCTCAGATCAGATAATACGATTACAAAATCGATCATTGACCTTTGGCCTAGGGTGCTCTGGTACCACGTGCACTTATGAGCATCCTTATGTTCGAACATGGTGTTTGTTATGGCCATTCCATGACTAGCACAGAAGTCCAACAACAAACGACCGTTTGGGTTTGGGTTTAGATCAGGGAGGCCCTTCCTCCCAAAGACTACGGAGTCCCCTACTGGAGCCCCCCTGCAGGGCTCCATTCAGGGTCTTCAAGAATGCCGAATACTCAGAACTGCGGTTTGGGGCATAGGCACAAACAACAGTCAGAGTTTTCCCCCCCATAACCCGAAGGTGTAGGGAGGCGACCCTCTCGTCCACCGGGATAAACTCCAACATAGCGGCGCTCAGCCGGGGGTTAGTGAGTATCCCCACCCCGGCCCGACGCCTCACACCTTGGGCATCTCCGGAGAAGAATAGAGTCCAACCCCTATCCAGGAGTACGGTTCCAGAGCCAAGACTGCGTGGAGGTAAGCCCCACCAGATCCAACTGGTAGCGATCCACCTCCCGCACTAGTTCCGGCTCCTTCCCCCACAGAGAGGTGACGTTCCACGTCCCCAGAGCCAGCCTCTGCTGCACGGGTCTGGTCCGTCGAGGTCCCTGACCATCACTGCCACCCGTGTGACAGCACACCCGACCCCAGCGGTTTTTCCCATGAGTGGTGGGCCCACAGGATGGATGGATGGGAGTCACCACAGCAGAAAATACTGTAAAATATTAAATAAATACTATAAAAAACATAAATATAAAATAGTAGAAAATACAGAAAAATATTAAATAAATACTATAAAAAACATAAATATAAAATAGTAGAAAATACAGTAAAATATTAAATAAATACTATAAAAAACATAAATATAAAATAGAAGAAAATACAGTAAAATATTAAATACTATAAAAAAACATAAATCTAAACTAGTAGAAAATACAGTAAAATATTAAATACTATAAAAATTATAAATATAAAATGGAAGAAAATACAGTAAAATATTAAATAAATACTATAAACCACATAAATATAAAATAGCAGAAAATAGAGTAAAATATGAAAAATACTATAAAAAAACATGTACATAGAGTAAAATATAAAATAAATATTATAAAAAGAAACGTGTACTAGAAACATAAATATAGAAAAGAAGAGAAAAACAGTAGAAATGTGAGGAAATAATAAATATATAATAATAATACTATAAAAGATTAATTAAATATGTGGTAGTTTTGTGCAGAAAAGTGAAACCTGTGCAGGGAATGTGCGTCACAGAGTAGAAGTTAAAGTCTTGAGGTCAATAGAACAGGAACATTTAGGGACACATCTTCATTTTGTTCTTATTCTCTTCTGTGCCAAGAAATCTTCATTATCAAAATAATAAATAAATTTGATCAGAAACAACCTCTTACCTTGTGCGGGTCTGCCAACGGGCCCAGCAGAAGTTTTATTGCGCCTGTACATGGACATTTTTGAATTCTGAAAAAAATTAATATATTTTTGGAAAGCTTAGAATCTCGTCTATTTTAATATGGAGATGAAAATCACAACAGCGGTACAATCAGCTCCTCAAACTAGCAAGTACACTCAAAATCATAACTTTGAGCCCACTTACCTATAAAGCCTCATAAATATCCTCTTTTCAGCAATATTTTGAAAAAGACGCTCCTAAGGCATTACCAGAGGTCCACACGTTCATTTCCGGTAAAAAGATATCCACTGTGAACATCGTCACATCGATAAAAGTCCATGAACAGGTGTTGCAATCTGTGAAATCAGCTGATCGATTTTTACATTGTGTGATCATAAACAGTCATAACTTAATATCTCGTGCTCTCATCACGGTACAGACACGTCCTGGTTGTAGCGCGGGCTCTCAGCATTAGATTGACACTTCATTTGAGCCAATCGGAGCTTCGATGGGATTTTTACAACCTTCATGAGCCAATGAGTGTCAACTTGATAAGAAAGTGCCCACCCTCTTCTTTTGTTACAGACTGACCCTGGACCAGCTCAGTGTCCTGGTGGCGCGTGCATCGTATAGAAAATGAGCGCCTCTTTCGTTAGATGCGTCACTTCCCTTGGTTTGTTTTTTCAAGATAAAATGTATTTCCAAAATAATATTTATTTATTGTACAGAAAAAAATACAAAACAAACATAAAAATATTAGAAAAAAATGTGTTTATACTTCACTTACTGTGTGATTACTACTAACAGGGAATATGGGTATATCATAGTTATTTATAAATAGATACAAATAATATTTATTAATAAATATTATATAATATGTACATATTGCACAATTGGTGTACGCCTGGTGTTACTCTTAGACAAACCTGTCTAATAAATTAAGTTTTTATCTGAAATTTGGTGGTGATAACTTGATAACACTTGGTTCTATGTTTCTATTGTGTGTTTCAGCTCTACCAGCTATACCCATCTTCAGACATCTTTTTCAACAAAGAAATTCTGGCGGAGTGTATTTTCTTCAAATTCAGTATATTAAGACCACTATTACTCAGTGCCAGAAGCACTTGGAGTGATTCTTCACTGTTTTGCAAGAACACTAAGAGAGTTATCTTTTGAATGAGACCAAAAGCATGCAGCTGGTGCAAATGGTTGAAGAGCAGCTTTCAATTTACTTTGGGTATGTCGTTTGTAGGTATTTTTGGGTAAATTCGCCCACCTTCTAAGAGGTTTTAATTAATACAAACTTTCGCCGGCGAGTGTGCAGGTAGCTCTGTAGAGTACCTGTAAAGACAGAGAGGACGCTGGCGCTGCTTGTTCGCCGCTTTTCCTCCTGCTAGTTCTAGTTTAAGTCTGTTGTTGTTAGATGTTACCTTTAAACATCTAACTTATATCTTCTGCTGACTGCATTTCTACTTGAATTCTACTGAATTACAAACCGTGTTTGGATAACCGCTGCTACCTGTTGCTGGCACTTTCCACTGCTATCAACAGCTCCCGGACAACTAACACTAGTTGGCTAGCTAGCAGTCTGTCGGCTTCCAACGAGCCAGTCAGCTCCTACGGTCAGCTTCCTGTTACCAGTGGGCCACAATACGTCCACCACTGCTTCACCATCGCTACTGTGAGGTATCCCCTGGACAGCCCTTCAGCTGTCCTGGTGTGATTAGCCCTTGTTGGCTAGGACCGCTGCCTCCACAGCTAGCCGTCAACTAGCTTGTCGGCTAAACTGCTGTTTGGACACGGACTTCTTCTCCCTGCTTCATCTCCTCCTGCCATGCTATGGATAACCATCTTGCCTTGCCTAACAGTTCTCCATCTCTGTCCATGGCTAATGGCTAGCCCCAGACTAAAACCTGTGGCAACTGACGCTCTCGGTGTTAATAGCACGGGAAACACCGCAAGATCGCTACACACTGAGCAGAGCGGAAAACGTGGAGTGGATTTTAGTCTACTCCGGACCCTACAGAAATCCACCATTTCATCCTGAGTCAAAATAGAACTTTTTAATGCACAATCCCTAACCAACAAATCATCTTTCATACAAGACCACATCATGGACAAGGGAATAGACTTTATGTGCCTTACGCAAACGTGGCAACAGCCAGAGGTTTACTCTGCCCTAAATTAAGTCTGTCCCCCTGGCTACAGCTATCTAGAAAAGGCTTGCAGCACTGGTCGTGGTGGCGGCTTAGCAATAATACACAGAAAAGAACTGAAACTGTCCCCCTTGCCTCTGCCTGTACTATCCTCATTTGAATGCCTTAGATTTAAATGTAAACCACCCTTCACCCTGACAATACTTATCATCTACCGACCACCAAAACCCAACTCGGCTTTCATCCCAGAGATGCACGACCTTCTAACTACACTCTGCACTACTTCTGGAAATATTATAATACTTGGAGATATAAATATTCACGTTGACACCCCCTCCTGTCACTATGCAGCCGAGTTCCTACACCTTCTGGACTGCCTCAACCTCATTCAACATGTTGATGTCCCCACACACACTAAGGGACACACACTTGACCTAGTCATCACAAACTCTGCCCCCATCCGTAATCTATCTGTTTACGATCTGGGTGTGTCGGATCACAAGGCCATCACAATGGATCTGCCACTCCTGCTTCCCTACACCAAACCAAAGCTTCAAATCCATTTCTGAAATCCTCAAGCGGCGCCTCAAGGCTTCAGGACTCATTGTTCACAGACAGGCATACCGAGACAACCAAAAGGCCTACGCAAAGTCCCTCAGAGACACACGGTCACTTTTCTACTCTAACATCATCAACAATAGCCCTGGCAACTCCAAGCAACTTTTTTCCACAGTAAATCATCTCCTCAAACCTCAAACTCCCTTACACCAAGACACCACAGAGGAGCAATTTCATCGCATTTTTCTGAAAAAAAGTAGATACCATCCGCTCTCTCCTCTCCAACTCCGATGCTCTGCCAGTCCCGACTGTCAACCCCCAGCCCGGACCTACCCAGCTTCTTTGCCGCTTCACTGACATCTCGCAGCAAGAAGTTGAGGCCATCATCAAAAAGATGAAACCCTCCACCTGTGCCCTGGCCCCCTTTCCCACAGCCCTGGTCAAATCTAACATGTGTGCCATAAGTCCCCTCATCACTACAGTGGTAAACCACTCCCTCCAGTCTGGTCAAGTTCCATCTCCTTTAAAAACTGCTCTCATCAAACCACGCCTCAAAAAAACCACCTCAGACCCAGATGTCCTTGCCAAATACAGACCCATCTCCAACCTGCCATTTCTATCCAAGGTGCTGGAAAAAGTAGTTGCCACTCAGATTCAGGACCATCTCAACTTCAATAACCTCTTTGAAAAGTTCCAGGGTTTTCGCCCTGGCCACAGTACAGAAACTGCCCTGGTTAGGGTCACCAACGATCTGCTGATGACAGCTGACGCCGGATCTCCATCTCTCCTCATCCTCCTTGATCTAACTGCAGCATTTGATACCGTTGATCATGACATCCTCCTCAACCGTCTTCACTCCACAATCGGACTCTCTCATTCGGCCCTAAACTGGTTCACCTCATATCTCACTGGGAGGACTGAGCATGTCACCTTGGGAGTGTCAAAATCACAAACACACTGTCACCTGTGGTGTCCCTCCAGGATCTGTCCTGGGCCCCACTCTTTTCACCATCTACATGTCCCCCCTTGGTCGTGTCATCAACCGGCATGGAATATCGTTCCATTGCTATGCTGATGACACACAACTCTACATCAGAACTAACCCAGCCCCCTCTGCACCTCTGCCATCATCCACATTAACAACCTGTCTGGAGGAGATAGAGGCGTGGATGAAGCACAATTTCCTCCAATTAAACAGCTCTAAAACCGAAGCCCTTCTAGTTGGCACCCCACATCAGGTCCAGTCCTCCTCCATAACCTGCATCACCTTCTCCGGTCAGAACATTCCACTCTCATCAACAGTCACCAATCTGGGTGTTAAAATGGATCCTCACCTGACCTTTGAGGCCCACATTAGACAAACATGCAAGAACTTGTCGTGGATATTTATCGCTCACAACATTGTGGTATGAAACAGAGAGGAATCAATAAAGCACAGACACAAATATAGTTGATTAATTATTATTTCGGTGTACAACAAACAATAATGAGAACACTACATGCTTCCAAGCACAGCCAAGTAGTGTCCCAACTGACAAAGAGAAACTCATCCTTAAATAGGAGCTGTAAATGAACGCACACACTTTCTGACACACCCAACCTTTCAATCATCATCATTGACTTGTCCAGACTCTATGGCACCACGGCAATCAATGCCATGTGGAAGTCATCTTCTCATGACCTTCGAGAGGCCCCCTTAACTTCCTTAGGGCATGGACCTCATGTTTTGTCTTCAGACATGAACATATGGTATATACCACTTGTAAACTTAATGAATAAGACATTGTTCATTAAGTCTATCTTAACAAACTCCTTCTACCACCTCAAATATATTGCTAAACTCCGCCCCACACTCTCTGTCAGATGCTGAAAAGCTTGTCCATGCCTTTGTCTCCTCCAGACTTGACTACTGCAACGCACTTCTCATCGGGATTCCTAGTAAAAACATCCAGAAGCTGCAATACATCCAGAACAGCGCTGCTAGGATCCTGATGAGAGTGCGAAAGTACGAACACCTCACACCCATCCTCAAATCACTGCACTGGCTCCCGGTCTCACTCAGGATTGATTATAAAATCTCCCTTTACACCCATCAGTGCATTCACGGAAATGCTCCATCCTACCTCAGAGAACTGCTCACCCCACAAACCTCCACAAGAAACCTCTGTTCTGTAAAGGCTAACCTCCTCCTTCCCCCCAGGACCAAGCTCGAAACCATGGGAGATCGCGCCTTCTGCTCTGCCGCTCCCAGACTGTGGAATGCTCTCCCTGAACATCTGAGGACGCCACAGACTGTGGATGCTTTTAAAACAGGCCTAAAAACTTTAACCATTTTAAAGTGTTGTCTACCAAATGTTTTTATTTTATTTTTAAAATATATATATTTTGCTCATCGTTTTTACTCTGTAGCACTTTGAGTTTTGTTTACGCAAATGAAAAGGGCGCTTATAAATAAAAAATGTATTATTATTAATAAACTTCTTTCACATGAGAGAGATTTTATTTATTTAAATAACTGCTTTAAAAACCTTTTTAGTTCCAACAAACTTCTCAATGAGAAGAACTTTCAGATAAATATTTATTCAGAATAAATTAATAATTTATTTTGTTTTGTGTGTTTTAGGTGTTTGACACCTTCCCAGACCACGAGCTGGCCAGCAAGAAGGACTACATCAAACAGACCGTGAAATCTGTGAGCACACACACACACACACACACAATATTATTATGATGAATTAATCATTATTAATAATAATAATTAATCATTATTAATAATTAATCATTATTATTAATAATAATATTAATTATTCATGATTAATAATAATTGATCATTATTATTAATCATAATAATTAATCATTATTATTAATATTAATTAATCATTATTAATAATAATTGATCATTATTATTAATAATAATTAATCATTATTAATAATAATTAATCATTATTAATAATTAATCATTATTAATAATATTAATTTATCATTATTAATAATATTAATTATTCATGATTAATAATAATTGATCATTATTATTAATAATAATAATTAATCATTAATATTAATTAATCATTATTAATAATTGATCATTATTAATAATAATCTTATTGATAATAATAATATAAAATGACAACATTATTGTTTTTGCTTCGATGAGTTTGACTGAAATGTTCAATATAATCTGATGATCTAAACTAAAATAGTTTTCTTTGACTAAGATGAGACCCAAAGAAAAGGAGACATTTTGAAGAGCTGGCCTCAGGAAAGTGATGTAATGATTAGTGTCTTCATAGATACAGAAGATGATGTTTAGGATTGTGTAGCAGCTCCCACAGATGTGACGCTGACAGAAGGTGCCGAGTGTTCCTGCTCGTCTCCAGCAGGTCGATGAAGGGCAAGAAACTGATCAAGTTAACAAACACAAAGCAGGAGAGCAACAGAAACTACGCAGCTGAGTTGGGAGATCTACTGAAGATTAAAGATCAGCAGAGACTTTAGATTTCTTACAGATGATGATTTAATCTGCTGATGCTTCAGAAGGATCTGGAGATTCAGCTGCTTTTCACTGCTTGGCAGTAATTGTGGTAATAATGATGAATGACGGGGGAAAGTCACCGTGTGATATATTTAATACAGGACATGTTGCCTCTGATAGATGAACACAGAATGGACAAAGTGAACTCGTTCACTGCAAATAACAAACACTTTCATGAAGATAGTGAGACATGTCCCAAGATGATGTCTTTCAGTGTCTTTAGTCACAAAGATATTCACTTTAATATGATGCAGAGAAAAGCAGCAAATCTCCACATTGAGAGGGTGGAAAACGCATTTCAAGACATTTTAGCACGAAGAAGCACTTTAACCATCACTCTTGTAGATATCTGCAGATTTCTTCTTCTGTCAGGGATTAGTGGAGTTATCGTTGCAACACTGCAGCGTGTTTCCTTTTCAGCAGTTTGACTGTTTGTGATTGTGAGGCTTCAGGCGCTCAGCCGGGGGTTAGTGAGTATCCCACCCCGGCCCGAGCCTCACACCTTGGGCATCTCCGGAGAGAATAGAGTCCAACCCCTATCCAGGAGTACGGTTCCAGAGCCAAGACTGCGTGGAGGTAAGCCCCACCAGGATCCAACTGGTAGCGATCCAACTCCCCCATAGTTCCGGCTCTTCCCACAGAGAGGTGAGTTCCACGTCCCCAGAGGCCAGCCTCTGCTGCACGGGTTGGTCCGTGAGGTTCCCTGACATCAACTGCCACCGGTGTGGACAGCACACCCGACCCCAGCGGTTTTTCCCATGAGTGGTGGGCCACACGGATGGATGGATGGGAGTCACCACAGCAGAAAATACTGTAAATATTAAATAAATACTATAAAAAACTAAAATATAAAAATGGTAGAAAATACAGAAAAATATTAAATAAATACTATAAAAAACAAAATATAAAAAGTAGAAAATACAGTAAAATATTAAATAAATACTATAAAAAAATAAATATAAAATAGGAAGAAAATACAGTAAAATTAAATACTATAAAAAAACATAAATCTAAACTAGTAGAAAAGAAGTAAAATATTAAATATCTATAAAAATTATAAATATAAAATAGCAGAAAGAAAATAGAGTAAAATATGAAAAAATAATAAAAAAACATGTACATGAGTAAAATAAAAATAAATATTATAAAAAGAAACGTGTACTAGAAACATAAATAAGAAAAGAAGAAGAGAAAAACAGTAGAAATGTGAGGAAATAATAAATATATATATAATAATAAACTATAAAGATTAATTAATATGTGGTAGTTTTGTGCAGAAAAAGTGAAACCGTGCAGGGAATGTGCGTCACAGAGAGAAGTTAAAGTCTTGAGGTCAATAGAAAGGAACATTTAGGGAACATCTTCATTTTGTTCTTATTCTCTTCTGTGCCAAGAAAATCTTCATTATCAAAATAATAAATAAATTTGATCAGAAACAACCTCTTACCTGTGGGGGTCTGCAACGGGCCCAGCAGAAGTTTATTGCGCCTGTACATGGGGCATTTTTGAATCTGAAAAAATTAATATATTTTTTGGAAAGCTTAGAATCTCGTCTATTTTAATATGGAGATGAAAATCACAACAGCGGTACAATCAGCTCCTCAAACTAGCAAGTACACTCAAAATCATAACTTTGAGCCCCATTACCATAAAGCCTCAAATATCCTCTTTCAGCAATATTTGAAAAAGACGCTCCTAAGGCATTACCAGAGGTCCACACGTTCATTTCCGGTAAAAAGATATCCACTGTGAACATCGTCACATCGATAAAAGTCCATGAACAGGGTTGCAATCTGTGAAATCAGCTGATCGATTTTACATTGTGTGATCATAAACAGTCATAAATTAATATCTCGTGCTCTCATCACGTACAGACACGTCCTGTTGTAGCGCGGGCTCTCAGCATTAGATTGACACTTCATTTGAGCCAATCGGAGTTCGATGGGATTTTTACAACCTTCAGAGCCAATGAGTGTCAACTTGATAAGAAAGTGCCCACCCTCTTCTTTTGTTACAGCTGACCCTGACCAGCTCAGTGTCCTGGTGGCGCGTGCATCGTATAGAAAATGAGCGCCTTTTCGTAGATGCGTCACTTCCCTTGGTTTGTTTTTTCAAGATAAAATGTATTTCCAAAATAATATTTATTTATTGTACAGAAAAAAAATACAAAACAAACATAAAAATATTAGAAAAAAATGTGTTTATACTTCACTTACGTGTGTGATTACTACTAACAGGGAATATGGGTAATCATAGTTATTTATAAATAGATACAAATAATATTTATTAATAAATATATATAATATGTACAAATGTACATATTGCACAATTGGTGTACGCCTGGTGTTACTCTAGACAAACCTGTCTAATAAATTAAGTTTTTATCTGAAAATGTGTGGTGATAACTTGATAACACTGGTGTCTATGTTTCTATTGTGTGTTTCAGCTTCTCAGCTATACCCATCTTCAGACATCTTTTCAACAAGAAATTCTGGCGGAGTGTATTTTCTTCAAATTCAGTATATTAAGACCACTATACTCAGTGCCAGAAGCACTTGGAGTGATTCTTCACTGTTTTGCAAGAACACTAAGAGAGTTATTTTGAATGAGACCAAAAGCATGCAGCTGGTGCAAATGGTTGAAGAGAGCTTTCAATTTACTTGGGTATGTCGTTTGTAGGTATTTTTGGGTAAATTCGCCCACCTTCTAAGAGGTTTTAATTAATACAAACTTTCGCGGCGAGTGTGCAGGTAGCTCTGTAGAGTACCTGTAAAGACAGAGAGGACGTGGCGCTGCTTGTTCGCCGCTTTCCTCCTGCTAGTTCTAGTTTAAGTGTTGTTGTTAGATGTTACCTTTAAACATCTAATTATATCTTCTGCTGACTGCATTTCTACTTGAATTCTACTGAATTACAAACCGTGTTTGGATAACCGCTGCTACCTGTTGCTGGCACTTTCCACTGTATCAACAGCTCCCGGACAACTAACACTAGTTGGCTAGCTAGCAGTCTGTCGGCTTCCAACGAGCCAGTCAGCTCCTACGGTCAGCTTCCTGTTACCAGTGGGCCACAATACGTCCACCACTGCTTCACCATCGCTACTGTGAGGTATCCCCTGGACAGCCCTTCAGCTGTCCGGTGTGATTAGCCCTTGTTGGCTAGGACCGCTGCCTCCACAGCTAGCCGTCAACTAGCTTGTCGGCTAAACTGCTGTTTGGACACGGACTTCTTCTCCCTGCTTCATCTCCTCCTGCCATGCTATGGATAACCATCTTGCCTTGCCTAACACGTTCTCCATCTCTGTCCATGGCTAATGGCTAGCCCCAGACTAAAACCTGTGGCAACTGACGCTCTCGGTGTTAATAGCACGGGAAAACACCGCAAGATCGCTACAACTGAGCAGAGCGGAAAACGTGGAGTGGATTTTAGTTACTCCGACCCTACAGAAATCCACCATTTCATCCTGAGTCAAATAGAACTTTTTAATGCACAATCCCTAACCAACAAATCATCTTTCATACAAGACCACATCATGGACAAGGGAATAGACTTTATGTGCCTTACGCAAACGTGGCAACAGCCAGAGGTTTACTCTGCCCTAATTAAGTCTGTCCCCCTGGCTACAGCTATCTAGAAAAGGCTTGCAGCACTGGGTGGTGGCGGCTTAGCAATAATACACAGAAAAGAACTGAAACTGTCCCCCTTGCCTCTGCCTGTACTATCCTCATTTGAATGCCTTAGATTTAAATGTAAACCACCCTTCACCCTGACAATACTTATCATCTACCGACCACCAAACCCAACTCGGCTTTCATCCAGAGATGCACGACCTTCTAACTACACTCTGCACTACTTCTGGAAAATAATAATACTTGGAGATATAAATATTCACGTTGACACCCCCTCCTGTCACTATGCAGCCGAGTTCCTACAACTCTGGACTGCCTCAACCTCATTCAACTGTTGAGTCCCCACACACACTAAGGGACACACACTTGACCTAGTCATCACAAACTCTGCCCCATCCGTAATCTATCTGTTTACGATCTGGGTGTGTCGGATCACAAGGCCATCACAATGGATCTGCCACTCCTGCTTCCCTACACCAAACCAAAGCTTCAAATCCATTTCTGAAATCCTCAAGCGGCGCCTCAAGGTTCAGGACTCATTGTTCACAGACAGGCATACCGAGACAACCAAAAGGCCTACGCAAAGTCCCTCAAGACACACGGTCACTTTTCTACTCTAACATCATCACAATAGCCCTGGCAACTCCAAGCAACTTTTTTCCACAGTAAATCATCTCCTCAAACCTCCAACTCCCTTACACCAAGACACCACAGAGGAGCAATTTCATCGCATTTTCTGAAAAAAGTAGATACCATCCGCTCTCTCCTCTCCAACTCCGATGCTCTGCCAGTCCCGACTGTCAACCCCCAGCCCGGACCTACCCAGCTTCTTTGCCGCCTTCACTGACATCTCGCAGCAAGAAGTTGGGCATCATCAAAAAGATGAAACCCTCCACTGTGCCCTGGCCCCCTTTCCCACAGCCCTGGTCAAATCTAACATGTGTGCCATAAGTCCCCTCATCACTACAGGGGTAAACCACTCCCTCCAGTTTGGTCAAGTTCCACTCCTTTAAAAACTGCTCTCATCAAACCACGCCTCAAAAAAAACCCTCAGACCCAGATGTCCTTGCCAAATACAGACCCATCTCCAACCTGCCATCTATCCAAGGTGCTGGAAAAAGTAGTGCCACTCAGATTCAGGACCATCTCAACTTCAATATCTTTGAAAGTTTCCAGGGTTTTCGCCCTGGCCACAGTACAGAAACTGCCGCTGGTTAGGGTCACCAACGATCTTGCTGATGACAGCTGACGCCGGATCTCCATCTCTCCTCATCCTCCTGATCTAACTGCAGCATTTGATACCGTGATCATGACATCCTCCTCAACCGTCTTCACTCCACAATCGGACTCTTCATTCGGCCCTAAACTGGTTCACCTCATATCTCACTGGAGGACTGAGCATGTCACCTTGGGGTGTCAAAATCACAAACACACTGTACCTGTGGTGTCCCTCCAGGATCTGTCCTGGGCCACTCTTTTCACCATCTACATGTCCCCCCTTGGTCGTGTCATCAACCGGCATGGAATATCGTTCCATTGCTATGCTGATGGACACACAACTCTACATCAGAACTAACCCAGCCCCCTCTGACACCTCTGCCATCATCCACATTAACAACCGTCTGGAGGAGATAGAGGCGTGGATGAAGCACAATTTCCTCCAATTTAAACAGCTCTAAAACCGAAGCCTTCTAGTTGGCACCCCACATCAGGTCCAGTCCTCCTCCTAACCTGCATACCTTCTCCGGTCAGAACATTCCACTCTCATCAACAGTCACCAATCTGGGTGTTAAAATGGATCCTCACCTGACCTGAGGCCCACATTAGACAAACATGCAAGAACTTGTCGTGGATATTTATCGCTCACAACATTGTGGTATGAAACAGAGAGGAATCAATAAGCACAGACACAAATATAGTTGATTAATTATTATTTCGTGTACAAAAACATAATGAGGAAACACACCATGATTAACGGTGTTCAAGGGTTACCGCCCTTGAGGCACCTAAGACCTTGAGACCACAGCTCCTCACCGCAGCTTCAGCAATAGACGTTTTGAACATCTCCCACTCAGGTTCAATGCCCCCAACCTCCACAGGGATGTCTGAAAAGCTCCGCCAGAGGTGAGAGTTGAAAATCTCCCGGACAGGGGCTTCCTCCAGACGTTCCCAGTTCACCCGCATTACCCGTTTGGGCTTACCTCGTCCGTCGAGAGTATTCCCCCACCCCTTGATCCAACTCACCACCAGATGGTGATCAGTCGACAGCTCCGCCCCTCTCTTCACCCGAGTGTCCAAAGCATGCGGCCTCAGATCAGATGATACAATTACAAAATCGATCATTGACCTTTGACCTACGGTGCTCTGGTACCACATACACTTATGAGCATCCTTATTGTTCGAACATGGTGTTTGTTATGGCCATTCCATGACTAGCACAGAAGTCCAACAAACGACCGTTCAGGTTTAGATCAGGGAGGCCGTTCCTCCCAATCACGCCTCTCCAGGTGTCTCCATCGTTTCCCACGTGTGCGTTGAAGTCTCCCAGCAAGACTACGGAGTCCCCTACTGGAGCCCCCTGCAGGGCTCCATTCAGGGTCTCCAAGAAGGCCGAATACTCCAAACTGCTGTTTGGGGCATAGGCACAAACAACAGTCAGAGTTTTCCCCCCCAAAACCCGAAGGTGTAGGGAGGGTGACCCTCTCATCCACCGAGGTGAACTCCAATGTAGCGGTTTCTTATAGCAGCCGTAGCAAATGTCCACTGTTAGTTATTAAAGTAAATTTATGTTTACATTTGGTAAACGCTCACATCTGTATACAGAAGGTCATCTGAACTAATATTAGTGTACACTGATGGAATTTACTTTCTGAAGCACAAAGAATTCTTTGTTTCCATTCATTTCAATGTGTTTCCACAGATAATAAAGTAGAAGCTGATGTTATGATGAGCACAATAACAGAATGACCGCGTCACTCTAATTCATGGATTAGGACGTAGTAATGTTGAGCCACACATTTCAAACCTGAACACATCTGATTGGATTATAAATGGATTTGTATCTACATCATGTTTTCTTTATTCAGATTGGGGGGCCGCAGTCTGTCAGAGATCAGCTGTGCTCCTCTGGCCTCAGCTCTGAAGTCCAACCCCTCCCATCTGAGAGAGCTGGACCTGAGTAACAACAAGCTTCAGGATTCAGCAGTGAAGCTGCTGTCTGACCTTCTGGAGAGTCCAGACTGCAGACTGGAGACTCTCAGGTCAGTTCAGCATCTTTTACTTCTATTCTGAGGTTAATATGTGAAAGTTATGTTGACACTAAGCTGCAGACATTGTCAAGTTATTTTCTAAATGTGCAGCTTTCCCTACTTGAAAGGGATGGAAACATCTACCCAAAGTTTTTTAACTGGATTTCACTCCAAAAGACCAAACTCCTCTTTTCCTTTTTTTCTCCTTTTATTTTTTGCAATTTCAGCAAGAGTCAGACAAGGTATGTAGAGTCAGGTATTTAGAGTTAGGTATTTAGAGTTAGGTATTTAGAGTTAGGTATTTAGAGTTAGGTATTTAGAGTTAGGTATGTAGCGTTAGGTATTTAGAGTTAGGTATTTAGAGTTAGGTATTTAGAGTTAGGTATTTAGAGTCAGGTATTTAGAGTTAGGTATTTAGAGTTAGGTATTTAGAGTCAGGTATTTAGAGTTAGGTATTTAGAGTTAGGTATTTAGAGTTAGGTATTTAGAGTCAGGTATTTAGAGTCAGGTATTTAGAGTCAGGTATTTAGAGTCAGGTATTTAGAGTTAGGTATTTAGAGTCAGGTATTTAGCGTTAGGTATTTAGAGTTAGGTATTTAGAGTTAGGTATTTAGAGTCAGGTATTTAGAGTTAGGTATTTAGAGTTAGGTATTTAGAGTCAGGTATTTAGAGTTAGGTATTTAGAGTCAGGTATTAGAGTTAGGTATTTAGAGTTAGGTATTTAGAGTCAGGTTATTTAGAGTCAGGTATTTAGAGTTAGGTATTTAGAGTAAGGTATTTAGAGTTAGGTATTTAGAGTTAGGTATTTAGAGTTAGGTATTTAGAGTTAGGTATTTAGAGTTAGGTATTTAGAGTCAGGTATTTAGAGTTAGGTATTTAGAGTTAGGTATTTAGAGTCAGGTATTTAGAGTTAGGTATTTAGAGTCAGGTATTTAGAGTTAGGTATTTAGAGTTAGGTATTTAGAGTCAGGTATTTAGAGTTAGGTATGTAGCGTTAGGTATTTAGAGTCAGGTATTTAGAGTCATGTATTTAGAGTCAGGTATTTAGAGTCAGGTATTTAGAGTTAGGTATTTAGAGTTAGGTATTTAGAGTTAGGTATTTAGAGTCAGGTATTTAGAGTCAGGTATTTAGAGTCAGGTATTTAGAGTTAGGTATTTAGAGTCAGGTATTTAGAGTCAGGTATTTAGAGTCAGGTATTTAGAGTCAGGTATTTAGAGTCAGGTATTTAGAGTCAGGTATTTAGAGTCAGGTATTTAGAGTCAGGTATTTGAGTTAGGTATTTAGAGTTAGGTATTTAGAGTTAGGTATTAGAGTTAGGTATTTAGAGTTAGGTATGTAGAGTTTAGGTATTTAGAGTCAGGTATTTAGAGTCAGGTATTTAGAGTCAGGTATTAGAGTCAGGTATTTAGAGTTAGGTATTTAGAGTTAGGTATTTAGAGTCAGGTATTAGAGTCAGGTATTTAGAGTTAGGTATTAGAGTTAGGTATTTAGAGTCAGGTATTTAGAGTCAGGTATTTAGAGTCAGGTATTTAGAGTCAGGTATTTAGAGTCAGGTATTTAGAGTTAGGTATTTAGAGTCAGGTATTTAGAGTTAGGTATTTAGAGTTAGGTATTTAGAGTTAGGTATTTAGAGTCAGGTATTTAGAGTCAGGTATTTAGAGTCAGGTATTTAGAGTTAGGTATTTAGAGTTAGGTATTTAGAGTCAGGTATTTAGAGTCAGGTATTTAGAGTTAGGTATTTAGAGTCAGGTATTTAGAGTTAGGTATTTAGAGTCAGGTATTTAGAGTTAGGTATTTAGAGTCAGGTATTTAGAGTCAGGTATTTAGAGGTGAAAAACCTTTTGAATAGAAACAAACAGAAAAGAGAATTAATACATATTACAAGGCAACTCAGATAAATGTAAATAGCAAGATACACACATTTTTAATTTCCAACTATTTCTATTTCAACCTTAAATTAATTTACAAATGCACTCGCACTAAATGAATATAACACATGCACAGCTGCTGTCATCATTTTAACAAGAAAAGCATTTTATTTTACCGAGTAGATGTGTACTTCTAACGGCATTTTAACTTTAAGTACTCCTCATTTTTAATGAAAACAATTATGCAGTCAGTTCTTAAATCACAAACGATATAAGAAATTAAACAAGCCGTTCTGCAAACATGTACACAATCAGCTCACCGAGCCACACACACACACACACACACACACACACACACACACACACACACACACACACACACACAAGCGCGCTACTGATCATGACATAAATCCAGCGTCAATCAAACGAGTAGTGGCAGCGATCTCCAGCAGGTAACAGTCTCTCAAGCTAAAAGTTCAGCGTCTTGCCGGCTGCCTCTTTGGTCTCGATAGATTTTTGGGCCCTGCACAATCTTGGTCTGGATTTCGACGTAGTCACGAACACATCCTCTCCGCGCTCCCATAACGCCAAGCGGCGCTCTTTTAAATGGGAACACTCAGGCAGATTGGTCACATCCGGTTTGTCCCATTACTATCTGGACAGCTCCAGCTTGACTTGACAGACATAAAGCAGATATTATACTGATCTACACGGAGTGTCCTGATGCTGAAGTCTGTTTTCTTCTTCAGTGGTTTAGTTAATTGACTGGAGGATCAATGTTGAGCTATAGATTTAAATCTAACAAGAACAATCCTACACTGCAGAGTTCAGTCTGAAGCTCTTAAACTTCTGAATGTCATGTTATATCCTCCATGTTTTTAACTCATGATAATAAATAATACATAAATACAATGAATAAATATCTCTTTCAACTCTCAAACACTAACAAATATATTCACTGTTTGCTTTTTCCAACATCGTTATGAAGCTATATGCTGATGATACTGAACAGTTTAAACTGAAGATACTTTGAGTTTCTGACTTCACTATTCTTAAAAAATGTCTTTTGTTCAGTTCTTCAGAATTCATTCTGACAGATTTGCATCTCTGGAAACTTTGGGATCTTGAGTTGAATCAACTTCTGTGGTTTTTCTTTGTGTGTGTCTGCACATGATGAGTTTGTATAGTTGGATCCACTGGTGGAGCTGGCAGAGTTTAGGATGTGACGTCACTGCTTTTTATTCAAGTAGAAGCACGTTGTTTATTAATATTAATGAGAGCTCTTTGTCACTGTTTGTATCTCACAGCTTTATCATGTTTGGAGTTTCCACTTTCTAAACTTCTTCAGCTCTGAACAGATTATTAAACCTTGAAAATACTGTATTCTTTATTCAGATTGAGAAGCTACAGGCTGTCAGTGATCAGCTGGGCTTCTCTGGCCTCAGCTCTAAAGTCCAACCCCTCCCATCTGAGAGAACTGGACCTGAGTTACAACAACGAGCAGCAGGATTCATCAGTGAAGCTGCTGTGTGACCTTCTGGAGAGTCCAGACTGCAGACTGGAGACTCTCAGGTCAGTTCACTGACTCTCTGGTACTACTGTAGATCCAACATGTTTCATGAATTATTGAACATAATTTATGTTCATAAATAATTTACATTATAAAGTCGTAACTTTCCTTTTGTTCATATTTTGACTTTTCTTGCACTAAATTGAGTGTGCAGTCACAGAAGACGAGTGTTTGTTAAAGCAGCTGTAGCAAATGTCCACTGTTAGTTATTAAAGTACATTTATGTTCACGTGTGGTAAACGCTCACATCTGTATACAGAAGGTCATCTGAACTAATATTAGTGTACACTGATGAAGTTTACTTTCTCAAGCACAAAGAATTCTTTGTTTCCATTCATTTCAATGTGTTTCCACAGATAATAAAGTAGAAGCTGATGTTATGATGAGCACAATAACAGAATGACAGCGTCACTCCAATTCATGGATTAGGACGTAGTAATGTTGAGCCACACATTTAAACCTGAACACATCTGATTGGATTATAAATGGATTTGTATCCACATCATGTTTTCTTTATTCAGATTGAGGTACTGCAGTCTGTCAGAGATCAGCTGGGCTTCTCTGGCCTCAGCTCTGAAGTCCAACCCCCCCCATCTGAGAGAGCTGGACCTGAGGTACATCAAGCTGCAGGATTCATCAGTGAAGCTGCTGCGTGACCTTCTGAAGAGTCCAGACTGCAGACTGGAGACTCTCAGGTCAGTCAGGGTCCGACTCAGTCTCTGCTGGTTCAGCAGTATTGTACTAACAGGGGGGTTAATGTGTTACTCACGTTGGGGAATCCCCCAGTTCTACCTTCCACTTGTAGCCTAGCTTAGCAGAACTAATCAGTGATTTCACTCATTGCCTGCAGGTTCTCCTGTTCTTTCATCTGGTGTTTCTTTTCTTTCATTCTTCCACTAACAATAAAACACAAGCTGACAATGCAAAGCCAAGCAACATGTTACAAGTTGTAACTTTGGAACTTGTGATTTCACAGAAGAGTGAGACAGGTAGTGTGTTTGGTTCTTGGATCCAGACTAAAGACGAGTTACTTCCTGTAATGCAGGCTCAGAGCTGTCTGCAGTCAGTTGTAGTGTTTGCACAGAAGATATGATGCCATGTAAAGCGTTCCATCAGTCGGCTCGTGTCAGGACTCTGAAGCGGGCTGACTCTAACAACAAACTGTTATTTAAACCTGAGACATAACTTTTGGGATTGTGTTCCTACAGGATCAATAACAAGTTGATCACAGCTGAGAAACACACAACATGTGAGTATTGCAGCATATCCTCCATTCATCCAGATATTACATGAACATCTGATCTTAAAATGAGATGCCCTCATCGTACACAAACTACTTTCAATTGTGTTTCTGTTTGATATATAAAATATATATTCTATTTCTAAAATATTCCAGAATGTTGTCTGCTAATGTTTCTCAGCTTCATTCAAGTTTTCATTGAGTTCTTTCTCTTGTTGTCCTTCAGAGGACTCCATCAAACTGGATGTGTGAACAAACCTGCCCGAGGAAGACAGCAAGGTGAAAGAGGAGCAGCTGCACAGTGTGAAGTATATTTATGGAGCTTCACCACAGAATCAAATGTAGTTATTGGTAATTGTTTGCCTGGGACCGACCTGCAGGCTCAGCTTGTATTAGCTCAGATCAACTGGTCCTCCTGCTGGAGAGACGAGTGGAAGATGGAGCAGTTCATATCTAGAGATTTGATAATATTGCTAAATGTCTTGTGGTGTCTTAACCACAGCTACAGGTGGCGTCATAGAAGACATCTGACCAGCACGGATAAGTCCAGTATGAGTGTTGAGGTGCAGTGGCACTCTAAAAATAACCACAGACAATGAAAAATACTGATAAAAAGAAGAAAAATAAGCTAAAATGGCTTAAGGAGAAGTTTATATCATATATATGTAATTAACTTGGTGAGTTAAATATATTTCTTAAAGCTTAAAGTGCATCAACCTGTTCACCTTTCATAAGTTCTCTTGCTGGAGTTCTGATATACACTTGTACTTGTTTAAACTTCATCAGACTTCTTGTTTTTGATATTCATCGTCTCATCTTAAACATTATTCTTCATTTCTACATTAAACTGCGTATTAGTGGAAGTACTTTGTGATTTGAAGAGAACATTTAGTTCTCAGAGGAGACGACTCCTGATGATGTCATCAAGAGAAAAGCAATAGAAGGGATTTTATTTGTATCTTTTATCATTTAGTTTGTAAGTTTTATGCATTATGAGAACATTGTGTTGAGATGTTCCTTTGTTATGGTTTGTAACTTCATAATGTGCTTTCCTTGTGTTTTTATATGCACACATTGTAGAAGTGTTTGTCTCAGGAGTTTCCCACGCGTCCCAGCCGGCACAGCGAGTGTTATCAGGAGGTGTTTCAAGTCTCTCTCTCTCAGTGGGGGGCAGAGGACCAGGGCTCAGTCGCAGGTTATTAGGCTCGTATACTTTGACACCCAACCATTAAAAAAACAAAACTCTCTTTCTCTCACGTGGAAATAGTATGTTTCTGCTTTTTCTTGCCCTGGCCACCTTCGTTGTCCATCTTGAATCTGAATAAACTCGCTATAGTACCAAACTCCTCACTTTAGCTCAGCTAGCGTAGCTAACAACATGTAGCCTGTGTAAGTTTGCTGCTACGCTGTGATTGGTCAGGATCAGAGTGACGTTGACAAACTTGACAGGACTATCACCTTTTGATTGACAGCATCCCACTTGTGTTATTATGTTGTGTTGGAGGGGGCGGGACATCTATGTGTTGATTGACAGCTGATTGGCCTCTGTTATTATGTTGTGTTGGAGGGGGTGGGACATCTATGTGTTGATTGACAGCTGATTGGCCTGTGTTATTATGTTGTGTTGGAGGGGGCGGGACATCTATGTGTTGATTGGCCTGTGTTATTATGTTGTATTGGGGGGGGCGGGACATCTATGTGTTGATTGACAGCTGATTGGCCTGTGTTATTATGTTGTGTTGGAGGGGGCGGGACATCTATGTGTTGATTGACAGCTGATTGGCCTCTGTTATTATGTTGTATTGGAGGGGACGGGACATCTATGTGTTGATTGACAGCTGATTGGCCTGTGTTATTATGTTGTGTTGGAGGGGGCGGGACATCTATGTGTTGATTGGCCTGTGTTATTATGTTGTATTGGGGGGGGCGGGACATCTATGTGTTGATTGACAGCTGATTGGCCTGTGTTATTATGTTGTGTTGGAGGGGGCGGGACATCTATGTGTTGATTGAATAAGTGGGAAGAGGTGCATTTACATGTCGTGGGATGTTTTGAACACAGTCTGTGAAGCGCGAGCTGCTGAAAGCTTTCTGGAGAGCCCTGATCTAAAGCATATGCTGATAAGCTTTACGACTCTTCTAACCCTCTCTGTCTTTAAAATGGATGAACAGCTTCACATGTGTTCTTTCTTCCTCACGCAGACTGCTGTATGACCATTGAACCTTCTTGCAAGAATAAAGAGCTCAAAGACAACTTATTTCCTCAGGTGTCTTTATTTCACTATAGTAGATACAGTAGATATAGTAGGTACTTCTCACCTTTGTTTAGTTTATATCAGTAAAATCCCAGGACACAGTTTGCTGCCCTGCTGCTAAATGATGGAAGGATCCACATTGATGTCAGGTCAGCAGGAAGTCTGCACACCTTCTGCACACTGAACACTCTCCTGTTTAAACTGCAGCTGGACAATAATAATAATAAACTCTGCTCTCTGTATGTAGAACTTAAATGTGTGAGCTTATTTGAAGCTGATGGTGGAATGTTATTGTTCTGCTTCTGCATGTTGCACGTCCACTGGTTTGTCTTATTGAAGCTGTTTGAAATGTTCACTTCCCCTTGTGTCTAGTCTTGTTTTACTTCCTGTTGTGTTTTTTTCCCTGTCTCTGTGATTCAAATCAAAATCAAATCAAATGTATTTATAGATATAGCCCAATATCACAAATTATACATTTGTCTCAGTGTTTACAGACTGTACAGGATACGACACCCTCTGTCCTTAGACCCTGTCCTTAGACCCTCTGTCCTTAGACCCCTCTGTCCTTAGACCCTCTGTCCTTAGACCCTCTGTCCTTAGACTCTCTGTCCTTAGACCCTCTGTCCTTAGACCCTCTGTCCTTACACCCTCTGTCCTTAGACCCTCTGTCCTTAGACCCTCTGTCCTTAGACTCTCTGTCCTTAGACCCTCAGTCCTCAGACCCTCTGTCCTCAGACCCTCTGTCCTTAGACCCTCTGTCCTTACACCCTCTGTCCTTACACCCTCTGTCCTTAGACCCTCTGTCTTTAGACCCTCTGTCTTTAGACCCTCTGTCTTTAGACCCTCTGTCCTTAGACCCTCTGTCCTTAGACCCTCTGTCCTCAGACCCTCTGTCCTTACACCCTCTGTCCTTACACCCTCTGTCCTTAGACCCTCTGTCCTTAGACCCTCTGTCCTTACACCCTCTGTCCTTAGACCCTCTGTCCTTACACCCTCTGTCCTTACACCCTCTGTCCTTAGACCCTCTGTCCTTACACCCTCTGTCCTTAGACCCTCTGTCCTTAGACCCTCTGTCCTTACACCCTCTGTCCTTAGACCCTCTGTCCTTACACCCTCTGTCCTTACACCCTCTGTCCTTAGACCCTCTGTCCTTACACCCTCTGTCCTTAGACCCTCTGTCCTTAGACCCTCTGTCCTTAGACCCTCTGAGTTGTCTCCTCATCTTTGTTTTTATTGTCACTTTTCTTTGGACTAAATTGTCAGCTAAATGAACTGTGATGTAATACTGTGCAGCAAATCGGATTTACTGTCAAATAATCAAAATGATGACGTTTGCATATATTTGTCTCAGCTGGCATTAATTTCACGTCTTACTACAGACACATAATATGCTCTGATATTAGATCCACTGATTTAAGAAGAGATGAACCTTTGTTGGTGTTGCAGCAGCACAAAGACATAAGTACTGCTACTTAGAGAAGTAAGAACAAATGCATAATAATAAGTGGTTTATACAACTAGGATAAGAAAAGAAGTACACATAGAAACTACGAATACAAATAACGGAGCTTTTCTCTAAAGGAGTTTTTTCTCACACTCTTCAGCAGAAGTCTCCACTTCAGTAGCACTTACATACACCAAACTTTCCACTTTCATTCCTCTCTATATTCTGAAGCTTTGTGCAGAGGGCTTTGTTCACATGTCACTCACAGCTCATGTTATACACGCTACACTCACTACATGCAGGAGATGCACAGAGTTCTGTGTGTTGACAGGATTTAGTGATTTATGGAGTGATACAAAGACAGATCCAGAATCTGTACAAACCTTTGACATGTGAACAACATGAAACACTTTGAACCTGCTTCATCCAGACTTCTCTTTATATCTGGACATGGAGCAGATTACACACATTTAATGACATAATGCTTCATTTACATATTTAAACATCACAGTTCAGATAACTTGTAATATAAAATATAATTGTGTTGATGTGAGTCATGAAGTGGAGAAGAAACAGGATTCTGATTCTGACAGCAGATGGCGATAGTTACCTGTAACAACAGTAAATCCAAAGCAGCAGAAGAAGACGAGAAGAGGAAGAAGAAGAAGAAGAAGAAGAAGAAGAAGAAGAGGAGGAAGTGTCGCGCAGGCTGGACCCGGAGCTGCCAGCTGGACTTTTTTATTTACTGTGAACCAAAAGAAAGCAGCAGCGTGTTGCAGCAGGCTGTTCCCCGACCTCCTGCAGCCGCGGGGGGGCCGCTCCGTGAGGAAGAAGAGAAGAAGAAGAAGAAGAAGAAGAAGCAGCTGTCAGTGAGTGTTTACTTTAAATAAAGAACAGTTGATCAGGCCTGATCTCTCTCACACACACACACACACACACACACACACACACACACACACACACACACACACACACACACACACTCTGATACAGTAAGTCTTCCTTCAGAGACTGCAGCTGAACAGAGTAAAGCTTTAACTCACAGAGATCATGAAGCTTCATTATCACATCAACACAAGTTTATATTATATATATATATATTGTTCATGTTTAAATATGTACATGAGGCATTATGTAATGTCGCTGTTGGTGACTTTAAATCTACACACTGTAGAGTCTCTTTAAGTAAAAGTTCAGTATCATTTATCTCGTAGAGTTCTATTGGCATGAAATCATATATCAAGATATCCTGATACACCATTACGTGGTCTATATTAATAATAACAAACGCATAATAACTCAAGTCAAATCAAACTATTGTAATCTGATTACTGTGTATTTGTGTGCATGTGTATATCTGGAATACACTTTCCTTATGATTTCACATGAACTGTTCTGTTCATGTTTACATCTTATTTTGTGTTTCAGGAGTCACTGAGAACTGAAACCTTTTCATTAAGAAGTTTATATTTGTGCAGGTTTAGCTTTAATAAATGTTCCTTATGTCTCAGCTTTGCCTTTGTGTGTTTATATTATTGCAATCCGTTGATATTCAAATATAAAAATGTTATAATCTTGTATAAATCTCTATCAGCTGCAGCAGCTCCTGAGGTCAGCTGCTCTCTGAATGCAGAATCACTTGTGAATCGAGCAGCGAGATACTGAAAGATTCACAGCTCTATGAGATACTTTATTGTCATTCTTTAACCTCAACGTTACCTTCAGAGATCTCGTTTCACTAAAGTAACTGAAAAACTAAAACACTCGAACCCAGAAATATTAAACTCGTTTAGCAGCTTATCAGGTTTCTATTCAGTCAGACTGGTACTACCTGTATGTGTGCGTGTGTGTGTGCGTGTGTGTGTGCGTGTGTGTGTGAGCGTGTGTGCTTGTGCGCGTACCAGGATATCCTTCTCCTGTGTTTCATCACCTGGGTTTGGTTTGTGTTTACATTCTCTGACTCAACTGTGTGTGTGTGTGTGTGTGTGTGTGTGAGTGTGAGTGTGAGTGCTTTTGTCATTGAAATAAATAAATAAATAATAATAATAATAAACTAACCATTTTCAATTTCTTAAAATACCCCAACAAAGTTTACAATAACAGCTCCATTAATGGACACACGTGCCAACCAACCGCGCTCACATCTGAGCTAACGTTGTGATGAAATGATGTTCTCCAGCTACCATCAGTAAAATATACGTTTTGTCCAAAGACTACAGATGTCTGGAGAACCGGTACTTCCGTTCCGAATTGATGCCAAAATTCTGCCGCACCCTATTATTTCCCTGATAATGCTACATTGTGAACGACAAATCTACAGGAGAGCTAGTTAACGTTAGCTGTTAGCTGTTAGCTGTTAGCTGTTAGCAGCCAGTGGTCAGCACAGTCCTGCTTGGCTAAATAAGCACTGTGTATAAATACTTTAAACACAACTTATAGACATGCAACTAAATTAGAATGTCAACGTTATGACAAATGAGGAAAGCTAGTTAGCATTCGCTGTTAGCACGGTCCTGCTTGGCTAAAATTGGAGCTAACGCTAACGGAGGTTGCTTTGAGTTACATTATGATGCGTTCTAGCTCTATTCAGTAAAAATGAGTATTGGGGCAAATTATAACGTTATCATGATGTGTTCAAATGTCCTCTTGTAAAATATAGTTTTTGCTGAGAAACTTGAATATGTCAAGTTGTTTGAAGGAGATGTTTTCACAGCAATTAAAATAAATATTCGATGATCCCTACTGTAGACCACTTTTTATTTATTCTTCCGCGCCGGTGACTGCGTTTTGTTTTCGGGTTGTATGTTCGTCCCATTCTCATAAAAATCCATTTCTCAGGAGCGCCTCCAGGGAATTTCTCAAGGATGAACTGATTAGATGATTTGGTGGCCAGAGGTCACTGTGACCTTGCAGAACACGTTTTTGGCCATAACTCAAGAATTCATATGCTAATTATGACAATTTCACACAAATGTCTAACAGGACAAAATGATGAAGTGATGACATTTTGGACAAATGTGGATGTTAACTGCAGCGTGAAAGGTTGGCGGAGGAATACAACTGTGAGGCGGTGATTGCAGTTTTATGACACCGGTTGCGTAGATCTGCAGGCGGTAATTCGCTGAAATCACAGTTCCCGGTCTGTTGAGCCGCGTCAGACTGAGTTGTGTGACGTGTTTTCAGGTCATGGATACAGAGAGCGGGGAGCTGTTTGTCGGCGGCGTGGCTGCAGACAGCTGGCAGCTCGACGCACCTTTCTCTTGCTCCGACCTCGTCTTCAGCGGCTCAGAGAAACCCCTGCAGGACTGGGCAGTGGACCCCGATTGTGTGAGTCTGCATCAGTGTGTCATTGTGTGTGTGAGGGGAGACACTACAGGTGAACAGAGTCATACATGTTGTACACACTACAGGTGAACAGAGTCATACATGTTGTACACACTACAGGTGAACAGAGTCATACATGTTGTACACACTACAGGTGAACAGAGTCATACATGTTGTACACACTACAGGTGAACAGGGTCATACATGTTGTACACACTACAGGTGAACAGAGTCATACATGTTGTACACACTACAGGTGAACAGAGTCATACATGTTGTACACACTACAGGTGAACAGAGTCATACATGTTGTACACACTACAGGTGAACAGGGTCATACATGTTGTACACACTACAGGTGAACAGAGTCATACATGTTGTACACACTACAGGTGAACAGGGTCATACATGTTGTACACACTACAGGTGAACAGGGTCATACATGTTGTACACACTACAGGTGAACAGAGTCATACATGTTGTACACACTACAGGTGAACAGAGTCATACATGTTGTACACACTACAGGTGAACAGGTCATACATGTTGTACACACTACAGGTGAACAGGTCATACATGTTGTACACACTACAGGTGAACAGAGTCATACATGTTGTACACACTACAGGTGAACAGAGTCATACATGTTGTACACACTACAGGTGAACAGAGTCATACATGTTGTACACACTACAGGTGAACAGGGTCATACATGTTGTACACACTACAGGTGAACAGAGTCATACATGTTGTACACACTACAGGTGAACAGGGTCAAACATGTTGTACACACTACAGGTGAACAGAGTCATACATGTTGTACACACTACAGGTGAACAGGGTCATACATGTTGTACACACTACAGGTGAACAGAGTCATACATGTTGTACACACTACAGGTGAACAGAGTCAAACATGTAACTAACAGATATCATGAAGCTTCCCCACTTCATGACTCACATCAACACAAGTTTATATTACAAGTGTTTAATATGTACATGAGGCGTTATGTAATGTAGCTGTGGAGAGTTTACATCTACACACACACTCTCTGATGTTCTGATGTTTCCTCTCGTCGACGAGTTCTGGAAGATAAATGTAGAAACGTGTGAAATGTGTTTCCTGCAGTCTCTCCTTATATCAGCCGACCCTCATGATTCTGTCTCAGGCGCTGAATGAGAGCGAGTCAGAGGACGTCCTTCACGGCGTCGACCCCAACAAGGTGTTTCCCAGCGGGCCGCCTGCAGACTCCTCGTCTGAGAGTGACAGCGGCATCTCTGAGGTCCCAGTAGTTGAGAGTCCCGTCACCGTCTACCAGGTGGTTTATGACATCGTGAAGACTGAACCTGGACAAGATAACGTCATCTCCATCGAGCTCGGTGAGTGTTTGGAATGTGAAGTCTTTTCACCCTCGAAAAGAGGACAACAATGTCTGCGTCAACAAACTGAAATTAAAATCTAATATATTAAAATTATTTTCCACTTTCACTGAGTTCAATCTTTTTACCAACTGCAGTCCTGATCCTAAGTAACAAATATTAATTTGTAGAATTTTAACCTTTTAAAATTATTTTATTATTATCTCTGTTGTTTTTTATGCACAGAAATGTAAATGTAAAGATGTTTTATTACTCTTATACAATAAGTAATACTATTAATAGTAGTAATAATACTAATATTAATAATAAAAAAATATTATATTAGTACTATTAATAAATATAGAAATATTGATAAATAATAATAATAATAATTTGATACCGTGATATTTTCTGAGACGGTTATCGGACCATGGACATCTTATCCTGTTTCAACTCTTATAACTCACATTTAGGCTTTTCTATATCTTCTTTAGACTCATGTGTCATCACTGATATTTGTTCCCCTCTGCTATAGTCTACCTGTCTGTCTGTATTTCTGTTCGTGTGCTGCTGCAGCATCCTAGTTTCCCCGCTGGGGATCAATAAAGTTTTATCTCATCGTCCCAAACTCGGACTTGATCGTGACCTTTCTCGTCAGTAGTAACTGTGATGTCACTTCCTGTCCCGTACAGATGAGTGGAGCTCTCAGGTGTTGTTTTCGAACTCGTGCATCGTGGACGAGCTGCCCGCTCGCCTGAGTGCCGTGGACCCCCCCAGCCCCGACGCCGACCTGGTGAGACATTTTTTCCAACACGGATCTCATAGAAAGACCCAAAACGTCGTAATGCCGTGTAAAAGCTGCACCATGATGAATGTCCTGATTTGTCGCGGTGCTTCCTGTCGGTCACGGAAGCTTCTTACAAAAAAGTGCTTGTGCAGAAATGTTGGTTTTCTCTAGAAAAATCATCTTTGCTGATTCTTTTGATTATAGATTCAAGACTTGGAGGAGCTGATGCCACTGATAAAGATTCATATACGATTATAAAGTTTTTATATTTGAATATGTGATTGCAATAATTTAAACACACAAAGGCAAAGCTGAGACTAAAGCAACATTTATTAAACCTGCACAAATAAACTATTTGTGGAAGTTGTGAATCAATTCGGAATCTTAAAGATAAAAATAAATGAATCTATTTTTCCCCCACGCCCGAGTTGAACCGCTTCGTATCGATGTGTGTCGTCCTTTCTGTAATGATTGATTGAAATATTATGTTAATTCTACCACAAGGTCTTGTTGTGTTGTGTGAAATATTTGCTTTTGTTGCACGAGCGGCCAAAATGTGTGTGAACTGTTTTGAAAGTGTGAGTTCCTGCCGACGGTCCAAGTTGGAGGACTGACTCTTCTTCTGCTGTTGCAGCTTTACTCAGAGCTCCAGCTGACGGAGGAGGAACAGAAGCTGCTGACACAGGAAGGAGTTTCTCTGCCCAACAACCTTCCTCTCACCAAGGTCGCACTGCAGAAACACACAACCTGCTCACACCAGTACTGACAGTAAAAGTACTGATTGTGCAGTTAATGTAGTTCATTTTTGTTTTGTTTTTATTGCACTTATATTTATGAATGAATCTTTATTTGCAGGCTGAGGAAAGAATCCTGAAGAGAGTTCGGAGAAAAATCCGCAACAAGCAATCGGCTCAAGACAGCCGGCGGAGGAGGAAGGATTACATCGACGGGCTGGAGAACAGGTACGTGTCATGTGAGCATGTTGGAGCCAAGCTAGTGAACTGTTACAAGACCACCAAACAAGTGTGTGTGTGTGTGTGTGTGTGTGTGTGTGTGTGTGTGTGTGTGTGTGTGTGTGTGTGTGTGTGTGTGTGTGTGTGTGTGTGTGTGTGTGTGTGTGTGTGTGTGTGTACAGGGCAGCAGCTTGCTCGGCACAGAACAAGGAGCTGCAGAGGACGGTGCAGCAGCTGGAGAAACGCAACATGTACGATCTTTATTTTGATTATTGACTGTTCGATGAACATTCATTAAAAGCGCGCGTTCTAAAACGGCTTTGGATTAATGGTTTACAAAAGCTTTTATTTTTAAGCTCATAAGAAATCACTGAAGAAGTTGTTGTTTTCTTCTTCTG
Organism: Cottoperca gobio; assembly: GCF_900634415.1. Taxonomy (NCBI): domain Eukaryota; kingdom Metazoa; phylum Chordata; class Actinopteri; order Perciformes; family Bovichtidae; genus Cottoperca; species Cottoperca gobio. The sequence goes on along the minus strand of NC_041370.1, from coordinate 610,653 downwards.
TTGTTGTTGTCTTCTTCTGTTGTTGTTGTTGTGTTCTTCTGTTGTTGTTGTTGTTGTTGTCTTCTTCTTCTGTTGTTGTTGTTGTCTTCTTCTTCTGTTGTTGTCTTATTCTGTTGTTGTCTTCTTCTTCTGTTGATGTCTTCTGTTGTTGTTGTCTTCTTCTTCTTCTGTTGTTGTTTTCTTCTTCTTCTGTTGTTGTTGTTGTGTTCTTCTGTTGATGTCTTTTGTTGTTGTCGTCTTCTTCTGTTGTTGTTGTTGTTGTCTTCTGTTGTTGTCTTCTTCTTCTGTTGTCTTCTGTTGTTGTTGTCTTCTTCTTCTGTTGTTGTGTTCTTCTTCTGTTGTCTTATTCTGTTGTTGTTGTCTTCTTCTGTTGTTGTCTTCTTCTGTTGTTGTGTTCTTCTGTTGTCGTCGTCTTCTTCTCTTGTTGTTGTCTTCTTCTCTTGTTTTCTTCTTCTGTTGTTGTTGTGTTCTTCTGTTGTTGTCTTCTTCTGTTGTCGTCGTCTTCTTCTGTTGTTGTTGTCTTCTTCTGTTGTTGTCTTCTTCTGTTGTCTTCTTCTTCTGTTGTCTTCTTCTTCTCTTGTATTCTTCTCTTGTATTCTTCTCTTGTTTTCTTCTCTTGTTTTCTTCTCTTGTTGTCTTCTTCTGTTGTTGTCTTCTTCTTCTGTTGTTGTCTTCTTCTGTTGTTGTTGTGTTCTTCTGTTGTCGTCGTCTTCTTCTGTTGTTGTTGTCTTCTTCTGTTGTTGTCTTCTTCTCTTGTTTTCTTCTTCTGTTGTTGTTGTGTTCTTCTGTTGTTGTCTTCTTCTGTTGTCGTCTTCTTCTGTTGTTGTCGTCTTCTTCTGTTGTTGTTGTTGTCTTCTTCTGTTGTCTTCTTCTTCTGTTGTCTTCTTCTTCTCTTGTTTTCTTCTTCTCTTGTTTTCTTCTTCTCTTGTTGTCTTCTTCTGTTGTTGTCTTCTTTTGTGGTCTTTCTTCTTCTGTGGTCTTCTGTTGTCAGAAAAAGAAGAGTTTCCTGTTTTATTTGAGGTTAATATTGCGATGACTGCTCAATGTGCACTGATGAGATAAATCAACCGGTGCTGGTTGTCTTCCTACTCAGGTCTCTGCTGGCTCAGCTGGGACAGCTTCAGTCTCTGATCAAACAGACGGTCAGCAAAGGAGCTCAGACCAGCACCTGCTTATTGGTAGGTGTGTGAGTGTGTCGGTGCGGGTGCCAACCAACCCCGGTCTCCCCTACATTGATACTCACAGGTCCAAAATCTCCTCGTAAATCATAATTTTTTTTATGTGTTTGTGTGTCCTCAGATCATCCTGGTCTCTCTGGGTCTGATCATCATGCCGAGTTTCAGTCCGTTCAGCCGCAACTCGTCTGCAGACGACGACTACAGACCCACAGGAGGTCAGTGAGTCCCTCTCCACATCCCTTCCTCTTATTAATCCACTGAAGCTCAGACAACTCATTCGAGTTACAGATGCTGAAATTACAAAACATCATTCTTCCTTTAGACTGGGCAATCAGGGGATTTTATTTAGCACACAATCTGTAATTTTCTGCCACTCGGGGGCTCTCAAATAAAACAACAAAAGCTGGAGTTTGGTGCAGCAGCGGTGCATCATGGGAGTTCTTCTGTCATCTGATTCAAAGGTTAAACATCAGAGTTTCTCCTGCAAACTATTCGGCTGCCGCTAACGTCTGTCAGCTTGTTTCTGTGAGAACTTAAGATCCAGACGTCAGAGGACTAAAATCCTTCATCCTTCAAATATAAAGTTAAAAACACCAAGATGTAAAAAGTGTATTAAACTGGATAAAAAGTCAGTTTATGAAGCTTCTGGCTACAAACACAACGCTGTTCAAAGGGCAGACGACGCCATGACAGGAGAGAGAGGAAACGTTACCTTCAGGAACATTACACATTTCTCTGTCTCACTACATATGCAACACAGGACTGATGACACCATAACAGGTGAGAGAGGAAACGTTACCTTCTGGGACATTACACATGTCTCTGTCTCACTACATATACAACACAGGACTGATGACACCATGACACGAGAGAGGAAACGTTATCTTCAGGAACATTACACATTTCTCTGTCTCACTACATATGCAACACAGGACTGATGACACCATAACAGGTGAGAGAGGAAACGTTACCTTCTGGGACATTACACATTTCTCTGTCTCACTACATATACAACACAGGACTGATGACACCATGACAGGAGAGAGAGGAAACGTTACCTTCAGGGACATTACACATTTCTCTGTCTCACTACATATACAACACAGGACTGATGACACCATGACAGGAGAGAGAGAGGAAACGTTACCTTCAGGGACATTACACATGTCTCTGTCTCACTACATATACAAACCAGGACTGATGACACCATGACAGGAGAGAGAGGAAACGTTACCTTCAGGGACATTACACATTTCTCTGTCTCACTACATATACAACACAGGACTGATGACACCGTGACAGGAGAGAGAGGAAACGTTACCTTCAGGGACATTACACATGTCTCTGTCTCACTACATGTACAACACAGGACTGATGACACCATAACAGGAGAGAGGAAACGTTACCTTCAGGGACATTACACATGTCTCTGTCTCACTACATATACAACACAGGACTGATGACACCATGACAGGAGAGAAAAAACGTTACCTTCAGGAAAATTACTCATTTCTCTGTCTCACTACATATACAACATAGGACTGATGACACCATGACAGGTGAGAGAGGAAACGTTACCTTCAGGGACATTAGAAATTTCTCTGTCTCACTACATATACAACACAGGACTGATGACACCATGACAGGAGAGAGGAAACGTTACCTTCAGGGACATTACACATGTCTCTGTCTCACTACATATACAACACAGGACTGATGACACCATGACAGGAGAGAGATGAAACGTTACCTTCAGGGACATTACACATTTCTATGTCTCACTACATGTAAAACACAGGACTGATGACACCATGACAGGAGAGAGAGGAAACGTTACCTTCAGGAACATTACACATGTCTCTGTCTCACTGCATATAAAACACAGGACTGATGACACCATGACAGGAGAGAGAGAGGAAATGTTACCTTCAGGAACATTACACATGTCTCTGTCTCACTACATATACAACACAGGACTGATGACACCATGACAGGAGAGAGAGGAAACGTTACCTTCAGGAACATTACACATGTCTCTGTCTCACTACATATACAACACAGGACTGATGACACCATGACAGGAGAGAGGAAACGTTACCTTCAGGGACATTACACATGTCTCTGTCTCACTACATATACAACACAGGACTGATGACTTATGACTGACAATTCTTATTCAACTTTTTCTGGTAGAATCATGTACAAAACATAATAACATATTTATGAAGAGGACTTTATTTATTAGCATTCAGACATAAATAGTCGTCTTCTCTGACTGGAGCCAGCAGATTAAACGTTCTTTCAGCAGCAGTGTAATGTAAAAATAATATATTCTTCTTTTTAGTTATTTCCAGAAACATCCTGACGGACCCTTCGTCCTCCCAGCCGACAGCAGACGCTCCGGCTGTGCAGTCTGACTCCTCTTCCCCGCCCTCTGATCGCGGCCAGTCAGGAGGACCTCCGGACAGCGTCCTCCAGGAACTAGTAGAACCCCCTGAAAATACAGGCTTTGATGGGAACACCTCGGCACTCGTTGCCGGGCAGGACGAGCCACAGGCGCTCCGTCTGCGGTCGACGGCGGGGAAAGAAAGCCATGATCAAGCCAAACCTGCACACGCTGACGAGATGTAGACGGAGACTTTCGACCGCAATACCTGGACTTCATGTTCGACGTCTCGCTCTGAATAATCGGTGCAGATCAGTATCGGCCAGGTTCGTAAGGAACTAATTGACCGAAGGTGTTCCACATATTACATAACCACAATTAAACCTTAACTTAACCTTTTTTAAACCTAATATTATCTTAAAGGAATAGTTTGACATTTTGGGAACTGTGCTAATTTGTTTCATGTCTGTACGGGTAATATGAAGCCAGTTAGCTTAGCTTAGCACAAAGACTGGAAACGGGGGGAATCAAGATCAACCGACCTGCACCTTTACTGATAAACACGTTAAAGTATAAAATTGAAATGTGTTTTTTATGTGCCGACTAACAGTTGGCCCCTGTTTCAAGTATTTGTGCTAAGCTATGCTAACTGTCTCCTGGAGGTAGCTTCATATTGAATTGAATATACTTTATTTTGAACATTTAAAAAATAATAATAAAATAAAAGATAAATAACGGCGAACATAAACAACAAATAAAGAGCGGCCAAGGACAAAAATGCACAAAAGAAATCACAAAATACCCCTAAAAGACGTTCATTCAGATGATTGTGACTTCTCTTAAGAACAATAATAATAAAAAATGTCTTTACTCACGTTGGCACACGGTGATTACTGTATACATTTAAATCTGGGCTCATTTCACATTAAAAACAGCAACTTTATGCACTAATTGCTATTTTTATTTTAGAGTGCCTCCAAGATCTTTTAACTTTCTCAATATTTTAGACAATCGGGGCAAAAGTAGCCTCCCAAATATTCAAGCCATCCCATAAACCAACTCTCTCCCAGCATCCATCCCCACAACTAACACAATATTCATCTCCATCATACATAATCAACAACACTACCCAATAAAAATGAAAAAGACAATCATAATATATAAATATAATATATTTACTTATATTTAAAAGATTTTCTCATGTAAGGAATCAAAGAGGTGTCTTTCCCAAAATGTTGAACTGTACCTTTAAGCCGTACATTTTCAAGTTTATACTGAAACCCAGAAAGACATTTTTTGTATCTTTCAGCCTGGCTTTTATTCTAATAATTGTGTCACGCTAACTTTGCACCCTTCAATATTTGGGAAACACGGACTGAAGCAAAACATTTATATCTGGGTCTCCCAAAGATTTTCAAAATAAACTTACGTTTTACAGAAATAATTTTGGGAGCTTGTCTCTGAATCTGGACAAAAGCACCTCCACATGGACTCCAGACTCGGGAGGTGTCATTCGGTCACCAGGGTTGTGTTAGCATGCTACAAGCTAACGAAGCTATCAGAGAAAATGTTTTTGGGATTACAGTAAAACTTCTCGCCCGATTTTCAATAAACTTGGTGGAAAGGTGAAGCATGGACCGAGGAAGAACCCCTTACATTTCGGAGCGAATCCGAATCCTGGGATAGATATACAAACTAAGTTTCACTTTCGCTAACATTGCAGATAGGGCATTTGTGCTGCATTCATGTGGTGTCGGTATAATCGGAAAAATGTATAACCAACTGGGAAAATTCACGTGAACGGCCTTCAAGTATATCAACGTGTTTTGTAAACACTCTGGGCAACAACACATGTTCTCCGCAGCGTCCATGTTGTTTCCACATGACACCCTGAAGCTCATGAACACAGTGAAGTCGGAAGAACGACTTCACACCTCGGGAAACGGGACCATCCTATCAGATTTTACTAATGTTTATAAATGGAATTAGATTTTGTTGGATTTGATTTTTCACATATAAAGGGATTGTTTTCAGATGGATTCTCTGTGTTTTAAGGGACTTTTCACTCTGGTGTAACAACACAAACTCCTGCTTCTCGGCCTTTGTGGCCTCTTTGCACAGCTCGCGGTTCAGAAGTGCAACACCGTGAACTCATCACCATGTTACCCTCTGGTCTTTTTTTAATCAGTAACTATATGTGTGTGTCAACATTGACACACACATCGCCCACAATCTGAATATGAGGAAAACACCCAAAAGAAGATGCATTACAGTTCAAGAAAGAACTGTTTACACAACAACAAAAAGCACCAATAATTCTACGATGATTATTTATTTCAGAATTTAGTTTTTCAAGTCATCTGATGAAATCTGTGTGTTTATTAAAATTGCAATATCAGAAAAAGAAAGTGTCAATTTCAGTTATTTTCCAATATCGTGCAGCCCTCACATGGGATTCAACAAGCCAATCAGAGCAGAGCTTTCTCTGCCGTTCTTAAAGAGACAGGCACTAAAAAATGTTTTCCCAACATTAAAGCGTGTAAACAAGTTCTAGTAGAAACCCAAAATAAGTTCCCTTTCAGGGTAAATCTAATGCAAAGTGTCATTTTATGCATTTATCTTTTATTTTATCCAGAGGACGCTGAGCTTGTTTTCCTGCGTGACATTTAAACACATAAGTTTATTATTGGGTGTTAAAACTCTGAGATCTGCGTGTTATGGAAGTGTGTCTGCTTTGGCTTTCTGTGAATAACTTTGGATATTTTTAACCTCAGTTTTTCTTTGTTAGTCTGATTCTGAGTGTTTTTATTATTTTTTAAAACAAAAATCAAAAGTCCTTCTGATTGAATTATTGATTGTTCTTGTTGCGCCACTAAGTGGGTTGAATTAATTAATTTAGTTCCATTTGAATTTCAGCGCTGCTTCAGAAATATTATATTTATACTCTCTAACAGCTTTATGTCGTCTGCTCACAGGCTTCATGTTTCATTCTTACTTCATTAAAAGAGAACAATCAATGGAGACTGTGTCTGATTTATTTATTATTTACTTATGAGACGTGCAGTAATATTAATGATGCAGCGGATTGTTGGACTCCAGACGTGCAGCTAAACAGGGTCATACATGTTGTACACACTACAGGTGAACAGGGTCATACATGTTGTACACACTACAGGTGAACAGAGTCATACATGTTGTACACACTACAGGTGAACAGGGTCATACATGTTGTACACACTACAGGTGAACAGAGTCATACATGTTGTACACACTACAGGTGAACAGAGTCATACATGTTGTACACACTACAGGTGAACAGGGTCATACATGTTGTACACACTACAGGTGAACAGAGTCATACATGTTGTACACACTACAGGTGAACAGAGTCATACATGTTGTACACACTACAGGTGAACAGGGTCATACATGTTGTACACACTACAGGTGAACAGAGTCATACATGTTGTACACACTACAGGTGAACAGAGTCATACATGTTGTACACACTACAGGTGAACAGGGTCATACATGTTGTACACACTACAGGTGAACAGAGTCATACATGTTGTACACACTACAGGTGAACAGAGTCATACATGTTGTACACACTACAGGTGAACAGAGTCATACATGTTGTACACACTACAGGTGAACAGAGTCATACATGTTGTACACACTACAGGTGAACAGAGTCATACATGTTGTACACACTACAGGTGAACAGAGTCAAACATGTAACTAACAGATATCATGAAGCTTCCCCACTTCATGACTCACATCAACACAAGTTTATATCACAAGTGTTTAATATGTACATGAGGCGTTATGTAATGTAGCTGTTACACACACAGTTACAAACACACACTCTGATGTTTCCTCTCGTCTCACAGAAGACGAGTTATAGAAGCATGTAGAACATGTTTCTGTCTGGAGATTCTCACCTTAATAAAAAACAATTAATTAATGAAGCTTTGTGCAGAGGGCTTTGTTCACATGTCACTCACAGCTCATGTTATACACGCTACACTCACTACATGCAGGAGATGCACAGAGTTCTGTGTGTTGACAGGATTTAGTGATTTATGGAGTGATACAAAGACAGATCCAGAATCTGTACAAACCTTTGACATGTGAACAACATGAAACACTTTGAACCTGCTTCATCCAGACTTCTCTTTATATCTGGACATGGAGCAGATTACACACATTTAATGACATAATGCCTCATTTACATATTTAAACATCACATGTCAGAACATTTGTAATATAAAGAATAATTGTGTTAATGTGAGTCATGAAGTTTCATGTTGATATCTATTAGTTATATTTTCCCCTGCAGTGTCTCGTGGATGTTCCAGCAGGTTGAAGATCCATCGTTGATGTTTCGCTTCCTCTCTGCAGATTTCTAACAGACTCACAGCTTCGTGTAAAACTTTATACTTGTGGAGACTCTTGTCCACAGTCAGGTATAAGGATGACAGAGAGGAGGTGTAGTGTCACACACAGCTTTATTTGCCACTGCCTTCCGGCTCACAGAGTTAATGGTACTTTCACAGCTGACAGGTCGCTCTCCTGTCCGCGGCTCCGCGTCGTGGCTCAACGAGGGATCTCCGTCTCCTCTGGAACCCAGCCTACTGCCAGAGACCAGAACCAGGCCATCACCATGCATTTATTATGTGACTGATTACCTGATTCCCTTCAGCTGTCTGGCCTCCAGCTGGGACACTCCTGTCTCTCCCCAGCAGCCGGCGCCCTAACCACACCCCACTGCCACAATACTCTTTAAATATTCATGTCTCCAAATGAAGATATATATTTTTTGAATTATATATATTTTAAATTATGCGATGTTTATGGCTGTAAAAAGCACATCTGAAATTCATGTGTTCACATGTAATATGATGCGTCCGTGTGTAACTTCGTGCCTACTTGTCTTTCATGCTTTATATGTGACATTGGGTGATTTTCACATTTTTATATGAAAAGTCTGAAAACAACATGTCTAAATGTGTTTTGGTTTTTCAAATGTGAAAACCTAAGATGAACATGTGAAACGTGTTTCACATGTAATGAATTCACGGATCCAAACTTCATCGAGATCAAAGTTATCTTGTTATTTGCAGTGACCACCAAAGAAAGATGGTCGTTGGGTTTCAGTTCATATTATTATACATATATTCATATATAAGAAAAGCTGCAACAGGGTATAAATAATAACAATGTAAACGATTGAGTGAAGACATTTAGCTTCATGAATATGATCTTCCTCTCATAAGATAAAAAGGATATTTTTTACATTCAATATTAATTGCAAGTGTTGTTTTGCGGAATATATCATTCTCAAAGTGTTTCCTAAATGTTATACAGAAACCAATACCAAGTGAAAACCTTCTGTGCAGTCTGAAGAAATGTGAATGATCGTGTGTGTTGGATACGTTTCGTGTTTGTGATGCAGAATCTACGAGAAGCCGTGAACCAGTTAATGTCTGTGAAGTAAAACGATGTTCCTCGTATTGTAGAGACATTTCTCTAATGTTTGTTGGAGCATCTATATTAATACCGTTTATATAAAGTGTGCATACAGGCTTTTCATTGAAGATGACGTCTCTGTTTTAGCTCAGCAGGGCGGAAAGTTCCGGATCTCTGTGTCTCCGGGATCCCAGAGGAACATCGTTGACGTACCTCCACATCTGTGCGGATGAATCTACTGCTCAGGTGTGTGAACAGCTGGTTCCTACGGAGCCCAGCAGGTGTCAGGAGACACCAGTTCTGGTGAATCCTCCCCTAAATCACTGGTTCCCAACCTTTCTCCTGAGAGAGCCCTTTTCTCTCAGAGGAAACTGACTAAGTGACATATTTGATGTATATTTCATATTATATTTAATGCATAACAATAACAGTGCAGAACAACTGATGAACTGTATACAAAGTGAAGCAATCACTGCAGCAAGTTTGTGTAAAACGAGCAATTAGGATGAATATTATATTATTATGACCTGTAATTATTGAGGAGTTTCCCTCTTACTTGGAGGAACTTGTTTTGAACTATGTTTTTTAAATTGTATTTTAATGATAAGTTAGCTAATAGGATACTTTGTTGATAAAAATTAATAAAAACGAAATGTTTATATATTGGCCAACTGTTTATAATTTTAAAAAGTTTACTTACACAATCAAGAAGCTCTCGGGACCCCCAGGCTGGAAACCAGTTTATTAGTCATGTAGGAGGTTCTAGTACTCATTGAGGGGGTTCGAGAGGTCCAGTAAGTTTTAGTAGTCCTTTAGGTGGTTCTAGTACTCATTGAGGGGGTTTAGGAGGTCCGGTTGGTTTCCGTGGTCCTGTAGTGCTTCGAGAGGTCATGGTGGAGGTTCTAGAGGTCTTTTAGGATACTCTTTGGTACTGTAGGTGATTCTAGTGAGGTCATGGTGGAGGTTCTAGAGGTCACTTAGGATACTCTTTGGTACTGTAGGTGACTCTAGTGAGGTCATGGTGGAGGTTCTAGAGGTCACTTAGGATACTCTTTGGTACTGTAGGTGACTCTAGTGAGGTCATGGTGGAGGTTCTAGAGGTCTTTTAGTATACTTTTGGTACTGTAGGTGATTCTAGTGAGGTCATGGGGAGGGGGGGATTCAGAGGTCACTCTCGGATACTCTTTGGTAATGTAGGTGACTCTAGTGGGTCATGGTGTAGGGTTCTTTAGAGGTCACGTAGGATACTCTTTGGTACTGTAGGGATTCTAGTGAGGTGATGGTGAGGTCTAGAGTCACTTAGGATACTCTTTGGTACTGTAGGTGATCTAGTGAGGTCATGGTGGAGGTTTCTAGAGGTCACTTAGGAGACTCTTTGGTACTGTAGGTGATTCTAGTGAGTTCATGGTGGAGGTTCTAAGAGTTATTGAAGGTAAGTTTGACATTTTGGGAAAGGTCATGTTGGCGTTCAGACTGAAACTCTGCCTGTGTAGTGAAAGTGAAGCTACAGCCAGTAGATCATTGACATGATGTGTTTATCAAGGTGAATGTGTTACCTGAATGTATCTCTTATGAAATATCTGTCCTGAATCAAATCATAAAAAGTGTTTCCAAAGCCAGTTAATGGACGACACAGTCCTTTTCTGTTTATATATTTTTTTAATCGTGTTTTGGAGTTTGTTTTATTGTTCTGAAATCTTATGAAAGGAAAATGATTGGAACAAGATACTCCTCGACCTGCTGACAGAAGATAAGACAGCAATAAAATGTAACGGCAGGGAAACATCATGGGGGCAAAGGGACTCTGAAACATACTGCTGCTGCAGAGACACAGAGGCTGTTACTGTGTACTATTCATATGTAGACGGACCTTTTCATATAATAACAATATAATAATAATAATAATAATAATAATAATACACTTTATTTGCATAGCACCTTTCATACAAGGGAAATTAGACATTGAATAAACATTAAAAGAGGGCCACAATTAATGGATAATAAGGTGGAAAATAAAACACACTTGATAATAATAAAAAATGTAAACTTCATAAAGAAGTAAGATGGAATTGAATACATAGAATGCCTAACATAAGCTAAGAAAAGAAAAACCCCACTGAATAATAACAAAATAATAATACTACTACTTATACTACTGCTAAATAATATTAATATTAGTAATATAAATAATAATAATAATAATAATAATAATAATAATAATTAACTAACTAATAAAATATAACTACTAATTCTACTCCTCATATTATTATTATTATTAATAATAATAATAACAAAATACTGATAATAATAATAATAATACTACTGCTACTAATATTGATAATAATAATAATAATAATAATAATAATAATAATAATAATAATAATAATAATAATAATAATAATAATAATAATAACAAAATACAACTACTAACACTGCTGCTACTAATCCATCTATCTTTAGTCTGCCTGTTAATTTGGTTATAATTCAGATTTAACCTCTAATAAAAGATTACTTCCTTCTTACCTTTCCTTCATTTCCTCCTTTCCTCTCTCCTCCCCCCCACCCCCCCATCCCACCCCACCCCACCCCACCCCCCAGGCTCTCCGCCCAGGCACATCGCACTCATTCAGTCCGCTCAAACCGCAGCACACTAACAGCAACACACTTTATTTCACCTGCGGATGGATTTAAAAAGACGAATCAAGTGGAGCCGAACATTCACCTGGAGGACATGAATCCGCCGTGAACTCCTCCGCGTGATGTTTATGACTCTGACCGGATTAATGACCAGTTTGGCGTTAACATCTCACTCCCGGAGGATAATGTGGATTATTACCTTTTCCACTTTAAACCTATTTTGAAGCACGTTCGTGAAGGGGACGCCGGTGTTTACATTTGACAGGTGAACACGTTGAACGTAAGTTTGTGTGATGATGGACTCGAGCGTAACGCATTGTTAAACTTTCAAACGCGACTTTTCCTGAAGCTTACTCTCCTCAAGGACAGCCGTGAACAGTACACGTCGCCTGAGGCTTAATCTCAACGATAAAAACGTGTAAAATTCGGACATATTCTTCGGACTTTCTCAACCAGAGGAAGTAAAACAAACGGATTTAACGGTTGCTGTCATAGTAACGCTTGCTGCCAGGCACGCGCCGGGCATGTTTTCGCGGGTATGGGTGGTTGGCTAGTTTTACCCAGAGACTGTATGTAAGGTTTAAAACCGTACAAACAACATGAAGAGGAAACTAACCCCCCCGCTGAGGTACTGAGAAGAAAGTCCATATCATTTGTATGAGATGTATTGATTTCCATTTGAGAGGTTTGACCGCTGCATGTTTCTGTCCGGGGGGAGTTGATGCTTTCAAGCAGCCTGTCTCTCCATTACCAAGACAAGTATGGCGGCTTGTTAGTGCCAGCATGGTAAATATATTTTAAATGTTGAGGTATTTTCTTTAACGAGCTCTCTTTGTACTAATGAGAAAGCAAGACGTGTTATTATATATATATATTATATTATATGTTATTATATATATATATATATATATATATATATATATATATATATATATTATATTATATATATATATATATATATTATATATATATATATATTATATTATATGAAAATGAGCTGTCATTATTATGACTCGCAGTGATTGCTGGAAAGCAGACGAGTCACAAATCTAATGACTTTGACTTTAACGCCAAGGACTCGAGCGACTTCACTTGGATTTGAGCCTTTTGACTTGATAATACTTGATACCTTCCTCCAAGTCGAAATAATAAAAAAGTATGTTATTTCAAAAGGGTGCCACAGATCAATTCATTTCCTGAATCAACTAATGTTAACGCTATTCCTTCCCAGCAAGTCTAATTCCCTCAGTACGTTCGCGTACAAACACAATCATTGGCAGATTATTATTGGTGCCAATTTTTTGAGACTCAAAGTTTACCATTTGGGACTTGACTGCAAAGACTTGAAACTTACAAAGCAATGACTTGGTTCTAAGTAAAGTAACTAAGTACATTTACTCAAGTACTGTACTTAAGTACAATGTTGAGGTACTTGTACTCGTACTTGTACTATATTTCAGTATTTACATTTTATGTTTTCTTTCTACTTGGAACTATTTTACTTTTTACTCCACTACATTTATTAGATAACTTTAGAATATTAATACAACATTTTATACAAATATAAAGTATGAAATATTAATTAAAACATGCAATATTTGCAAAACTTTAAATGTAAAATGGTATTTAAAGTAGTATTTTAAAGTTATAAGTTGCTTACTGAAATGATTTTAAAGCGATGACAGTGATTTATAAGACATTGAGCACTTGTTTTTTCCAAATGAAATTTAGTTTGAAATTCAAATTCAGTTTAGTTATTACATTTTTAATATGAGCCAAATACCTCCAGGTGTCTGCTGCTCAAATACAGTCTGCAGGCTCTTCTGTGTCAGTGGAAACCGCAGTTTAAATACATTAAAAGTACCTTTTGGTGACACCTTTTTTCTTTTAATAACACATTTTATCTTGGTGACATTTGACTCTGAATTGCTCCCAATGACTCCCGTGTAACACCAGCTCAAATGTATATGTCATTTGTCATTTCTGGGATCGTTTTCAAAACAGATTACAGAAAACGCCATCAGTCAGTTAACAGAGAGTCTCTTGTTAAATCTGGAGATCAAAAGTTGGAGTTTTTATTACAGGATGAGAATGTGTTCCCCGGTCGTAGATGTTCATGAAGGTAGGCTGCACTTTAGAAAAAGTCCTCATTTTCGAGCTTCGGGGAGTTTTTCTCCCACGACTCAACACCAAGGCCACTCAGGACTGACCACCGTGACCAACCGAAGCAGGTCTCAGTGTCCTGACTGCATTATTAGATCCAGGAAGAAGTACGCGTCATTCTTCAGTCAAAAGAAGGTCTAAAAGATAGAACTTTTACAAGTTCCCAGAACTCAAAATGACGTCTTAGAGCTGCATCGATCGACAGAAAAATAACTCTTTTTGATAATATTTCATGCAAAACTAGCAGGAAATGCTTAGTTTTGTTTTGGGCTGACATTTAAAGACATCACTTTGGACATTTTCTCTATTTTCTGGCACTTTAAAATGTAAACAATCATCAGTGGCACCCCTACTTCAAAATGCTTGTTTGGACCCAGCATACTGGGTTTACTGTCATACAAGATAAAGAAAAGCTGCAGAGACTTTCGTTTGAGCAGCAGAAACAAATGTTTGACATTTTTGCTTGAAAAAATGACTGCAATGATTAATCGATTCTAAAAATCGTTGCTTTTTCATAATTTTTCCAAACGATTTATTTTTGCAGGTTGAATCGTAAATATATTTTAAGTAGAAGTAGAAAGGAGATTTAAAATGCTGGTTATTTTCTGCTTCAGTGTGTAACAATTTAATTAAGAATCGTCTAAGATTTCTTTGCTTCCCGACTCCATCACATAAAATAAAATGTCATCCAAACTCAAATAACGGACTTCCTTTATGTTGTGTGTTTTGTTAATGTCTCGCTTGTGTGTATCCACAGTTGACGGGGATAAATACTTGGACTACCTGCTGGTGCTGGAGGATGGCCTGTTGGAAGGAGGGCGCCGCTCTCCTGCTGGTTCTGCTGATTCTGCTCGACCTACAGCCGGTCACCGGGCGATTGTCTCGCCACCGCAGCTTGAGACGTCAAACTAGAGGGTACCACAAACACCGGGCGCCCCAGAACATCACGCTGGCCGTCATTTTACCACAGAACAACACGGACTACCCGTGGGCTTGGCCTCGCATCGGCCCCGCCCTGGAGAGAGCCGTCAAAACCGTCAACGCCGACCCCACGCTGCTCCCCGACCACCACCTCATCTACGTTTTCAAGAGCAGCGAAGACGAGAACGGCATCTGCTCCGAGTCCATTGCCCCGCTCATGGCCGTGGACCTTAAATTTGCGTACGACCCGTGGGCTTTCATCGGGCCCGGCTGCTCCTACGCCTCCTCCCCAGTCGGCCTCTTCACCACCCACTGGGACGTTCCCATGGTTACAGCGGGCGCCCCCGCCGTCGCCTTTTACGGCGGAGTCTACTCGTCCATCACCAACACGGGCCCCACCCACAAGAAGCTCGGGAAGTTTGCCCTGCGGATCTGCGAGCACTTTGGGTGGCGGGAGCACGTGATGCTCATGTTCAGTGACAGCAAACAGGGCGATCGGCCATGTTACTTTGCCGTGGAGGGATTGTACACGGAGCTGAAGAGCATCAACATCACGCTGGTGGACCGAGTGTTTGAGGAGAACAAGCTGCCGGTCAACTACTCGCAGATCCTCTCCGACATTCAGAACGACGGCCGAGGTGAGTCGCCACTAAATGACCCCTTCCAGCGCTGTTTGTTATCATTCATCTCAAAGTCTTTCCCTGGGAACTCAGAGTTTATGGGACTGTGAGATATTTCCGCTGCATCTGACAAACTGAGACCGTGTGTTCAGTCTCATCAGGTCTGGCCGTCCTGCCGTATCGCCGCAGGTCTCAGGCCTCTGGGGCCTGATTACGATTATATGAGGTGACTGCGAACATTTTGCATAATCGTTAGATTCCACAATCATGGGAGTTTAAAGCCAATTCGATAAATGTAGCAGCAAATATAAAATAAATGAGGTGCATTTTAGTACTGAACTATTAAACCAAATGTTATCATCATGTATTAGTGCAGTATCTAAATCTAAGGAGGCTCTATATTTGTTAAAGGCAAAATCCCATTCTGAAACCATTCTTAGTCTGTGAAGTGTGATCCCAGACCTCATCGTGACCTCTTCAAAATAGAGCTACAACGGTTAGTTGATCGACAGAGAAATAATCACAAACTATTTTGATAATCAATTTATCGTTAGTCATTTTTCTTCCATAAAATGCAGTTTTTTTTCAGCCTCTCAAATATGGAGATTTGCTTCTTTTCTCTGTTTTATATCATATTAGAGTAAATGTCTTTGGGTTTTATACGCGAGACATTTAAAGTCTTCAGCTTGGACTTTAAGAAACTGGGACATTTCTCACTATTTTCTGACATTTTACCAAACCATTAATCGAATAATCGTAAAGAAAGAATCCCTAAATAATATAAGTAAATGGAATAGAATAAATAATCCAATATCGTGTTGCACGATCTCGTCCAAATATAACCAAGTTTCTGGGCCAATGGAAATTGGAAATCCGACTTTTTGTTCACAAGATCGTAAACTAGTTTCTTGTCGTCAGTTTCTGCAACAAGGACTCAGCAGAGTAACAGAGTGTGAAGATGGCTTGTGATTGGTTGTTACTGTCAGCTGGTTGCTGCTCAGATGATGCATCAACGAGCCGACGATCAGCTGACGTGAGCTCGACTTCGTGCTAATACAAACTAAGTTCCTCTTCGTGGACCTTTTTATAGTGTTTTACACAGAATTCTTTAATTGGTTCCAGGATGTCTGTAGTTCTGCAATGTGTGTAAGTATTGAGCCAAACAATCAGCTGTGTTTATTGAATGATGCTTTTCTGAGCCTGTTATTGACGTGTCCGTTTACTGCCTGTAAACGGACTCAATGTGTCCCTTTCGTCTCAGCGTCTCCTGTTTCCAGTAATGTAATCCTAAAAGGGAAAGATTCCTTCAGACTCTTTTAACTGCCTTTTCTTCTTGCATGGGTCAAACTAGCATCTTATATGCACATCTGTGTTTAGAGGCATCGTCTACATTCAGTTTGACTTTCACTACATGTCTTCCCGGTTGAGTCCAGGCTGCAGGAATCAGCCTCAGCTCAGATAAAAACGACAAATCATGACATGAAAGGCAAACGGCCGAGCGACAGAATGAGACCCCAGCAGGAGGTCAACGTGCAGCAGAGCCGTGAACTACCTGCATATAATCACAGACACGCAGAGGCTTCAATAAATAATAACGTGCATTTTCTAAAGGATGAGATCTTCTGAAATCTAGTTTCAAAGCACCAACTTGGCAACCCTAAAGCTGATGTTACAAGCTCCCTCTGTGTGCAATGAAGGTACAAATTCTTTCCTCAGAAATATTAGAAGCAGATATCTTAAGATTAGACTTCTGACTGGCTGATATGAGTAGGAGGAGTAGGATTATTCAAGTATCCTGCTCCTGTCCCCGTTAACCCGCTGAGCCTCGAGCAGTTTGAGGATGTTTTGAGCTCCCGTCACATTTTTCCTCTCTGTTTTTCACTGCAACATAAAACTCCTGCAGCTCCATAGAAACACAATCAGGATTACAACAAAACAACAAAAACATTTATTTTGTGCAGTATAACAGTTGTAATGCATAACATCATAAAACACAAGTGGAATCTATATAAAATATTACACGTGTTACCAATACTTGTTAACAGGTGGGCTGGTGAATAGCTCAATGTGTAGAATTTCTCACATTTTCTGTCCTATGACTTGTTCTCAAGGTCAGCGCAGAGTTCTGTGCAGGAACTAGTCGGTGCAACATGTAGAATAAAGATTCTGATGAAATATTTCTATTTTAAGCTTAGATTCTTTCAAAACTCTAACGATAATGTCCATTTGAAGTGTTTGTGGTTATGATAAATGCTGTAATTTTGGCTATTTATAAAAAAGGAAAATATGCTATTCAAAGGTTTTGGGGTCCTTAAATTCCCCAACCTGGAAAACCTGAAGTTATTTAATGCAGTTATGCAGTTATACAATGTATGCTCACTGTAACAAAGCGACTGTCTCCGTTGTACACGTGACGTGGTCAGTCCTCTCTGTCAGCAGCTGAAACGCTTCTTCTGTTGTATTTTTTTAAGCATTTTGTTGCCCCTCAATATATTTCTAATATTGTTCGCAGCAGAAACTCTGTGATGTTTGAAAAACATTCAAGCTGAAAATTTGTGCCAAGTTTTTGAAAGCTTTATGATTTTATCCCGTGGGGTTGTAAATGAGCCCAGAATTAAAACCTAGTGGAGACAGACTGTTCTGTTGTGTTGTCAAGCTAAAAATAAATAGACGTAGCTCAGTTCCTGAAAAGCTGACATAAATATGAGGTTCCCAGCCAGTTAATACACTGAATCACACACAGCATGTCAGTCTTATCTCACAGCAGCCAGGAGAGCCCGTACTGCTGGGACCTGCACAGACGCTCTTAGGGGTAAACCCCCAAATCATGCTAAATATGGTCCTTTAAAGTCCAATATGTAGCATTCCTGCATTAACATATCTAAAACCCCTCTCCCTTTGTTGTATATGTAGTGAGAGAGAAATGTGTAATGTCCCTGAAGGTAACGTTTCCTCTCTCTCCTGTCATGGTGTCATCAGTCCTGTGTTGTATATGTAGTGAGACAGAGACATGTGTAATGTTCCTGAAGGTAACGTTTCCTCTCTCTCCTGTCATGGTGTCATCAGTCCTGTGTTGTATATGTAGTGAGACAGAGACATGTGTAATGTCCCTGAAGGTAACGTTTCCTCTCTCCTGTCATGGTGTCATCAGTCCTGTGTTGTATATGTAGTGAGACAGAGACATGTGTAATGTCCCTGAAGGTAACGTTTCCTCTCTCCTGTCATGGTGTCATCAGTCCTGTGTTGTATATGTAGTGAGACAGAGACATGTGTAATGTTCCTGAAGGTAACGTTTCCTCTCTCCTGTCATGGTGTCATCAGTCCTGTGTTGTATATGTAGTGAGACAGAGACATGTGTAATGTCCCTGAAGGTAACGTTTCCTCTCTCTCCTGTCATGGTGTCATCAGTCCTGTGTTGTATATGTAGTGAGACAGAGACACGTGTAATGTCCCTGAAGGTAACGTTTCCTCTCTCTCCTGTCATGGTGTCATCAGTCCTGTGTTGTATATGTAGTGAGACAGAGACATGTGTGATGTTCCTGAAGGTAACGTTTCCTCTCTCACCTGTCATGGTGTCATCAGTCCTGTGTTGTATATGTAGTGAGACAGAGACATGTGTAATGTCCCTGAAGGTAACGTTTCCTCTCTCTCCTGTCATGGTGTCATCAGTCCTGTGTTGTATATGTAGTGAGACAGAGACATGTGTAATGTCCCTGAAGGTAACGTTTCCTCTCTCACCTGTCATGGTGTCATCAGTCCTGTGTTGTATATGTAGTGAGACAGAGACATGTGTAATGTCCCTGAAGGTAACGTTTCCTCTCTCACCTGTCATGGTGTCATCAGTCCTGTGTTGTATATGTAGTGAGACAGAGACATGTGTAATGTCCCTGAAGGTAACGTTTCCTCTCTCACCTGTCATGGTGTCATAAGTCCTGTGTTGTATATGTAGTGAGACAGAGACATGTGTAATGTCCCTGAAGGTAACGTTTCCTCTCTCTCCTGTCATGGTGTCATCAGTCCTGTGTTGTATATGTAGTGAGACAGAGACATGTGTAATGTCCCTGAAGGTAACGTTTCCTCTCTCTCCTGTCATGGTGTCATCAGTCCTGTGTTGTATATGTAGTGAGACAGAGAAAAGTGTAATGTCCCTGAAGGTAACGTTTCCTCTCTCTCCTGTCATGGTGTCATCAGTCCTGTGTTGTATATGTGGTGAGACAGAGAGATGTGTAATGTCCCTGAAGGTAACGTTTCCTCTCTCTCCTGTCATGGTGTCATCAGTCCTGTGTTGTATATGTAGTGAGACAGAGAAAAGTGTAATGTTCCTGAAGGTAACGTTTCCTCTCTCTCCTGTCATGGTGTCATCAGTCCTGCGTCGTCTCCCCTTTGAGCAGCGTCAGCGTTGTGTTTGTAGCCAGAAGCTTCATAAACAGTTTTAAGACATTTTTTACATCTTGGTGTTTTTAACTCTATATTTGAAGGATAAGGGATTTTAGTCCTCGGATCTTAAGTTCTCACAGAAACAAGCTGACAAACGTTAGCGGCAGAACAGCGTGCAGGAGAAACTCTGATGTTTAACCTTCGAATCAGAGGAGAGAAGAACTCCCATGATGCACCACCACTGCTGGTGGGTGGTGATGGTCTAGTGGTCAATACCAGGCTGCCACCAGTACAGTACCCTGAGCAAGGTACTTAATCCTGAGTTGCTCCAGGGAGACTGTCCCTGTACTTAGTTCAATGTAAATCGCTCTGGATAAGAAATGACTTGTAATGTAATGTAATGTAATGCTGCACCAACTCATTGTTTCAATTGAGAAAATTACATATAAATTGTTTAAATTAGATTAATTTGGTGTAAGTTAACATAACTCCCATCTGTCTACATGAAGTGATTTTGAAAATGCGTTTTTACATTTTGTTTTTTTAATACTCTAAGTGTTCACCTGAGGTTACAGAGCATCAATAGAGCATCTCATTTTTTTGACGGCTCTGCATCGCCCCATCGCTGTGAGTCCTGCCTATCAAAGTAATACGGGTCCATGGTGATTTAATTCGGTCTAACTTTAGCAATTATGGACTTTTTGTGTTCATGCTGCACAGACCTGAGCCGCAGATATTGTGAGCTCATGTGAAGCGAGTGATCCAAACTGTCTGCTCGTCATGGTTTCTGCCTATCACTGTCATCTCTCTTTCCTGTCCCTGCGAGCCAGCTGGGCAGCTCAGGTTGTTAAGTCAGACATTAGCTCCTGCTCCTTGCCTCAGGGCACCATCACTGCAGCAGCAGCAGCCAGAAATATGAGCTGAATCGATGCGTCCACAGGCCAGACACACACTCGCCGCTGCAAATGGCTCTGCCCCGAGGCCACAGTGGAAAAGTCTACATCACTGAATGATGCAGCACATTTCCAGAATGGAGAAAAGGTCTTCAGCAGCAACGTGCACCGCCGATGTTCTGGGTTTCCTTTGATTAAGGCGAGACAGTACAGGCAAAAATCTGCTCATCATGCTGCTAGATTAGAGATGTTGAGATGTTTATCTCCCAGAACTCGTCTTCTTCAGACGAGAGGAAACATGAGAACATCAGAGTGTGTGTGTGTAACTGTGTGTGTAGATTTAAACTCTCCACAGCTACATTACATAACGCCTCATGTACATATTAAACACTTGTAATATAAACTTGTGTTGATGTGAGTCATGAAGTGGGGAAGCTTCATGATATCTGTTAGTTACATGTTTGACCCTGTTCACCTGTAGTGTGTACAACATGTATGACTCTGTTCACCTGTAGTGTGTACAACATGTATGACTCTGTTCACCTGTAGTGTGTACAACATGTTTGACTCTGTTCACCTGTAGTGTGTACAACATGTATGACTCTGTTCACCTGTAGTGTGTACAACATGTATGACCCTGTTCACCTGTAGTGTGTACAACATGTATGACTCTGTTCACCTGTAGTGTGTACAACATGTATGACTCTGTTCACCTGTAGTGTGTACAACATGTATGACCCTGTTCACCTGTAGTGTGTACAACATGTATGACCCTGTTCACCTGTAGTGTGTACAACATGTATGACTCTGTTCACCTGTAGTGTGTACAACATGTATGACCCTGTTCACCTGTAGTGTGTACAACATGTATGACCCTGTTCACCTGTAGTGTGTACAACATGTATGACTCTGTTCACCTGTAGTGTGTACAACATGTATGACCCTGTTCACCTGTAGTGTGTACAACATGTATGACCCTGTTCACCTGTAGTGTGTACAACATGCATGACTCTGTTCACCTGTAGTGTGTACAACATGTATGACCCTGTTCACCTGTAGTGTGTACAACATGTATGACTCTGTTCACCTGTAGTGTGTACAACATGTATGTATGACTCTGTTCACCTGTAGTGTGTACAACATGTATGACCCTGTTCACCTGTAGTGTGTACAACATGTATGACCCTGTTCACCTGTAGTGTGTACAACATGTATGACTCTGTTCACCTGTAGTGTGTACAACATGTATGACTCTGTTCACCTGTAGTGTGTACAACATGTATGACTCTGTTCACCTGTAGTGTGTACAACATGTATGACTCTGTTCACCTGTAGTGTGTACAACATGTATGACTCTGTTCACCTGTAGTGTGTACAACATGTATGACCCTGTTCACCTGTAGTGTGTACAACATGTATGAATGTTACAATACATATCTTTAAAGGAGCTTTTCTCTAAAGGAGCTTTTTCTCACACTCTTCAGCAGAAGTCTCCACTTCAGCAGCACTTACATACACCAAACTTTCCACTTTCATTCCTCTCTATATTCTGAAGCTTTGTGCAGAGGGCTTTGTTCACATGTCACTCACAGCTCATGTTATACACGCATTACTTTTTATCAAATGAAAGTAATCATTATCTACAGCCCTAAGACTGTGTGTCTAAATGAATATCAAATAACGGGAAAGAATACAAGACACATTTTAAATGAGGTGGAAAAATATTAAATATATTCAACGCAGGATTTCTGTTTGACATGCAAATGAAAGCAACATGAAGAACCTGTAAATGAAATAGGACAATTTGTGATTTTCAGAACTGGTTTGGTGCCTTGTTGAGAAACATGAAAACATGGTTATTAAACCTCTACGGCAGCTTCAGCTCTTTAGTAGTAAAGTCCTGTCGCTGCTGAAGTTTAGCAATAGTCATAAATTGGCCTCACGTCATGCAGAGGTGTATCAATCTGTAAACCAGCACAAACACTGCAGCTCTCTGTGAGAGTCCCTCTGCGGTTCCCACACAGGCATAAAACCTCCCAACATTTATTAACAGAGGTCAGGGACCTGCCGCCTTATATGGAAACTACAGTCAGCCTATCAGATCTGTAGGTATTTCCTGCTAAACACACTCAGACTAATTTTACCTTCTGCCTTTTGTCTCCTTAATCAAATACGCAGTGACTCTTAAAGCTGCTTAGAAGCGATGGGAGAACGAGACTCAATAAAGACGTTCTCAGATAACAGGTCAGCACATTTTCTGCTTCACACAACAGGAGATTGTCCGTTACTGGAAATCCTCTGTTTGGTTTGGGCGATGGTGGCGGAGTTGTTTCTCTAGCGCCACATAGTGGACACAGGAGGTGGTACACCGTTTGCAATACGTCATTTCCAGCGGCACGCAAAGCAGGCAGGAGATAACGTCTCACTTGTGCGTCTCGTGTCTGACGGCCGCGGAAATGCACCGCCGCCGTGCCAGTACCTGCGAGCTGCAGTGAGGTGCTAGGGCCGGCTTGCACCTTTAATTATTATTTTTATTATTATTATTTTAAAATGCGCTGAGCTGACATTACATTACTTTTGTAGCAGTCAGATTATTTTATTATTATTTTTACATTAATTCAGTTTTTCACTTTGTCTTTATGCTGATATCAGATTGAAATCCACATTTTAAAGCTGATATTTCTTTGTTTTAAATCTTCCCGGGGGGGGCGGGTAGGAGCCTGCCCTCGGACCCCCCAAGGGGCTTTACATGTGACCTTTGACCCCTGATGAGTTTGCACCCTGGGGTTGTCAAGTTGTCTCTACAGTGCACAATTCTGTTTATGTAAGTAAACACTGTTTTCTATTGCACGGGGTCTACCGCCAGACAGTTTCAATAACAATAATAATAATAATAATTGTATTAATGAGAAGGCAGTTAATGTGCACGTTTTGTTTTGCCGCAGTAATGTCTTAAAGGTGCAGTAACAATCCTTTTGAGAATCCGCTCCTGATCGTGCTGTGGCGCTTTAGGTGAAGCGGATGCAACCAATTAACAGAAGTGACCTATTGAAGAGTTCTGATCCATATTCAGGCTGCTTGTGTCTCATTAATGTCAATCCATATGTTCACACACACTGAGGACCGACAGGAGGGGAAACATTCCCACATCCTGCATCCTCACACAGTTTAAACCCTCGGTGATGCCGTCTCAGCATTATACCTTATTATATATCTTATTATATATCTTATTATATACAGCAGAGAGGTGAATGCTGACACCAGACGATGACTATCCACACTGGGGGACATTAGTATGTGTTTGTCCAAACACATAAACTCCTGCTCTGCCTGTTGCATCAAAGAAGTCATCTGAAGGAATACTAATAATAATAATAAATTGTATTTGTAAAGCTTCTTTCAAAGCTAAAAGCAATCTCAAGGCTCTAAAATGCAGGACGACAACAACAACAAACATAAGATTTTACTGAAAGGCTTTTGTGAAAAGAAAGGTTTTTAGTTCCTTCTTGAAGGAGTCGGTGTCCTGTGGAGCCCTCAGGTGTTCTGGGAGGGAATTCCACAGGTGACGAGCGGCTGAGCAGAAGGCCCGATTGCCCATGGTGCGGAGCTTGGTCCTGGGGGTGGATCAAAGTTTTTTTTAGAGGAGCGGAGGTTGCGTGTGGAGGTTTGTTGGGGGAGGAGTTCCTTGAGATACGAAGGAGCATTTCCATGTATGCACTGATGAGTGAGGAGGGAGATTTTGTATTCGATCCTGAATGCGACAGGAAGCCAGTGGTGGGAGTGGAGAATGGGTGTGATGTGGTTATTTTTCACACCCTCATCAGGATCCTAGCGGCGCTGTTCTGGATGTATTGGAGCTTCTGAAGGCTCCCGCTTGGAGTCCCGATGAGGAGAGCGCTGCAGTAGTCCAACCTCGAGGAGACAAAGGCGTGGACGAGTTGTTCAGCGTCTGACAGGGAGAGTGTGGGGCGGAGCTCTGCAATGTTCCTGAGGTGGTAGAAGGAGGTCTTGCACAGATGTTTGATGTGGGTGTCAAAGGTCAGATGAGGGTCAAATCTTACACCCAGGTTGGTGACTGATGGTGATAGGGGGATGTCTTGACCAGAACAGGTGATGTGGGTTATGGGGGAGGACTGGACCTGGTGTGGTGTGCCAACTAAAATAGCCTCTGTTTTTGAGATATTTAATTGAAGTAATGTTCTTTCATCCAAGCCTTTATCTCCTCAAGGCGGGTGTTCAATGATGATGATGATGATGATGAAGATGTCGACAGTGGGGCTGCATGTGGCATCGGGTCGTTTTTTATATATAGCTGTGTGTCATCAGCGTAGCAATGGAATGGTATTCCATGCTGGCTGATGACACGGCCAAGGGGCAGAGTGTAGAGGGTGAACAGAGTGGGGCCAAGAACCGACCCTTGAGGGACACCACAGGTTACTGGGTGTATCTGCGAACTTGCACCTCCCAAGGATACATACTCTGTTCTTCCAGAGAGGTAGGACTGGAACAACTTACTTTGGGATCTAATCTGCACACAAACAGATAGAAATTAAAAACACAGTTTGTGGTTTTAGGGGCATTTATGTGCTGGAACTTGGCGTAGTGATAAACTCTGGGTCTGAGACTCCTCTGGTTCTATAGAAATCTAAGAGAAAATGTTTCTACTTCTCTCTTGATTTATTACCTCAGTAACATTTTCCTGATGAGTTTATGTCTCAATCTGTAGTTTCAAGTCTTCTTCAACATGATGTTCATTTTTGTAATTTATGGAAACATTTAAAATAGAGGATAAAGCAGCGTCTCTTTAGGGCGGGGCTACCTGTGATTGAAGATTAATTGTAACATTTTTTAATTGTTTAGTGTTCGGTTGTACTTTGTTTTAATAACCCCAACTCGAGGTTCAAAACCGTCAGTGGGCGACGTCACGTGGCTACTTCCACTTCTTCTATCCGGTCTATGGTAGTAACTCTGTGCCGCTCGCTATATCAAGTGAGGTTGCCAGGTTTGGTTCAATCATGGCTGTACAAAACCCAACCCGTGTTTACAGTCGCTGCACGTACGTTTTTAATTATTGTTAATTGAGGCCAGCATGTAACTCTAAAACACACACACACACACACGTGTTTACATTCCTGATTGTGTTCAGATCTTGAAAGATCACCAGACATTTCTCAAATGACACAAACTCTTCAGCTGATTGAGGACAATATCAGCCCAACAGCCCGACCAACAGCCCCGACCAACAGCCCGACCAACAGCCCCGACCAACAGCCCGACCAACAGCCCGACCAACAGCCCGACCAACAGCCCGACCAACAGCCCGACCAACAGCCCGACCAACAGCCCGACCAACAGCCCGACCAACAGCCCCGACCAACAGCCCCGACCAACAGCCCGACCAACAGCCCCGACCAACAGCCCCGACCAACAGCCCCGACCAACAGCCCGACCAACAGCCCGACCAACAGCCCCGACCAACAGCCCGACCAACAGCCCGACCAACAGCCCGACCAACAGCCCCGACCAACAGCCCGACCAACAGCCCGACCAACAGCCCGACCAACAGCCCGACCAACAGCCCGACCAACAGCCCGACCAACAGCCCGACCAACAGCCCGACCAACAGCCCCGACCAACAGCCCGACCAACAGCCCGACCAACAGCCCCGACCAACAGCCCGACCAACAGCCCCGACCAACAGCCCCGACCAACAGCCCGACCAACAGCCCGACCAACAGCCCCGACCAACAGCCCGACCAACAGCCCCGACCAACAGCCCCGACCAACAGCCCGACCAACAGCCCGACCAACAGCCCGACCAACAGCCCCGACCAACAGCCCGACCAACAGCCCGACCAACAGCCCGACCAACAGCCCGACCAACAGCCCGACCAACAGCCCCGACCAACAGCCCGACCAACAGCCCGACCAACAGCCCGACCAACAGCCCCGACCAACAGCCCGACCAACAGCAGGGCGAGAGAGGCGTCGACACTTCAGTGAGCTGGTGATTCTCATCTAACACATGATGTTGTTGTTTGTGTGTTTCTAAGCTTGTTTTGGAGGTTTTATTCCGCAAGCAGCCAAAGATTTATTCTCTAAAATATAAAAAAGTCTTTAATTGTTTATATACTACAAAATAAAAGCAGTATAAAAGATTCTGCGTAAAGCAGCAGTGATACTGACTGTGTGTCCTGGTGAGTGAAAGTAAAATACAATAACGATTATTTCAGTTATTCTCCTGAAACTGTGACATAAGCAGCTTCTCTCATGTTCCACATTGTAATCTGCAGCTGCTTATATTATATATAACCCTCAAATACTTTCTGCACCACTAACATCCCTCCATGTTCACACACATGTAATATTTACATGTGTGGGCAGTCTCGTGTTGCAGCCTTCAGGCGGCTGCAGTAGTTTGTCTACACGGGACTGTGACATACTGTGTTATAACACAAACATCTGGCCAGTGGGACCTCTGGCCCTCTTTATGCATCAAGCTTTTATAAATAACAACAACTGAACACATGTACTGTGGTGCTTTAAAGCCGTTTCTTAGAGAGATCCTAGTCCTAGAGTCAGCAGGAGAAATGTCTTCAGAGTTAGAAAACATTGAAGAAATGTTGCATTGTTTGCTATTTACTGTCTGCACAGTGATGACACACATGTGTTCTAATGTTTAATCTGTTATACACTGGTGTTACAGCGGGAAACAGGACAGTTCAGATACAATGCTCACTAAATCTAAATGAGGAGGAGAATCTCACCTCGCTCTTTATAACGAGGGTTCCCTGAAAACACACTTTTGTCACTTCAATCAAAATATCCTTGAAGAGTATTTGTTGGAGACGGAACCTCGTTCATGATGCACGTGTTGGTGTGTGTAGAGTGTGTGTAGCAGACATGTTGGTGTGTGTAGCAGACATGTTGGTGTGTGTAGCAGACATGTTGGTGTGTGTAGCAGACATGTTGGTGTGTGTAGAGTGTGTGTAGCAGACATGTTGGTGTGTGTAGCAGACATGTTGGTGTGTGTAGCAGACATGTTGGTGTGTGTAGAGTGTGTGTAGCAGACATGTTGGTGTGTGTAGCAGACATGTTGGTGTGTGTAGAGTGTGTGTAGCAGACATGTTGGTGTGTGTAGCAGACATGTTGGTGTGTGTAGCAGACATGTTGGTGTGTGTAGAGTGTGTGTAGCAGACATGTTGGTGTGTGTAGCAGACATGTTGGTGTGTGTGTAGCAGACATGTTGGTGTGTGTAGCAGACATGTTGGTGTGTGTAGAGTGTGTGTAGCAGACATGTTAGTGTGTGTAGAGTGTGTGTAGCAGACATGTTGGTGTGTGTAGAGTGTGTGTAGCAGACATGTTGGTGTGTGTAGCAGACATGTTGGTGTGTGTAGAGTGTGTGTAGCAGACATGTTGGTGTGTGTAGAGTGTGTGTAGCAGACATGTTGGTGTGTGTAGCAGACATGTTGGTGTATGTGGAGTGTGTGTAGCAGACATGTTGGTGTGTGTAGAGTGTGTGTAGCAGACATGTTGGTGTGTGTAGAGTGTGTGTAGCAGACATGTTGGTGTGTGTAGAGTGTGTGTAGCAGACATGTTGGTGTGTGTAGCAGACATGTTGGTGTGTGTGGAGTGTGTGTAGCAGACATGTTGGTGTGTGTAGAGTGTGTGTAGCAGACATCATGTTGGTGTGTGTAGAGTGTGTGTAGCAGACATCATGTTGGTGTGTGTAGAGTGTGTGTAGCAGACATCATGTTGGTGTGTGTAGAGTGTGTGTAGCAGACATCATGTTGGTGTGTGTAGAGTGTGTGTAGCAGACATCATGTTGGTGTGTGTAGAGTGTGTGTAGCAGACATCATGTTGGTGTGTGTAGCAGACATGGTGGTGTGTGTAGCAGACATGTTGGTGTGTGTAGCAGACATGGTGGTGTGTGTAGCAGACATGTTGGTGTGTGTAGCAGACATGGTGGTGTGTGTAGCAGACATGTTGGTGTGTGTAGCAGACATGGTGGTGTGTGTAGCAGACATGTTGGTGTGTGTAGCAGACAGACATGGTGGTGTGTGTAGCAGACAGACATGGTGGTGTGTGTAGACATGGTGGTGTGTGTAGCAGACATGTTGGTGTGTGTAGCGTTACTCATTTATAGACATGAATTATTGAAACATATATCATAAAGGGACACGATGTGATTGTTGTTGCACGTACAGAAACATGAACCTGCCGCTCCAGCGTTTAGACGGAGCTTCTCCTGCGAGCAGCGTCAGGATCTCTGAGGTCGTTCTTCTTCACGCTTCTTTGACATAACTCAAAAAATTAATCCGCTAATTATTACACACATTTCGATTAGCTTAACACGATGAGGTGCTGACATTTTGCACCGACGTGGACGTGAACTGCAGCGCGTCGGTCGGTGGAGGTATATACGACCACGAGGCGGTGGTGGTCATGGTGATGTCAGCTGTCCAGGCAGCCGTCTAAAGGCAGCACATGTTGCACACATGTCGTCGTCGGATCTGTCGTCCTTACGTGTTCACTCTGTGCAGATCTCTGCAGCACATGAAGAATGAGGCTACTCGACAATCACTGAGAAAGACTCTTGTGTGCGAGCGCTGATGGAGGCATTAAATCAAAGCGCGGACAAAAGAGAATGAGCGCTGCGAGAGGCCTCCGGACTAATCATCACACGTCTGTAATTGCACATCACAGTGTGTGTGTGTGTGGATTTGATTACAGACATTCTGTCAAAGAGCAGACGAAGTGATTATCAAGATAAAGTGACAGCTTTTATATTAAAACATTAACGAGCATCAAGGGGAAGAAACTGAAACCAGGTCTGAGTGAGACGCACAATCTAGTTTATTATTTTAACCTTTCACGAACCACGTGCACAGCTGGTGATGTGGAACACGTTGAGCTGTACCCATGTTGGAAGATGAAGCAGTTTATCGTTTGATTTAAAAAGTGCAGGCAGGGAGAGGAAGATGTCCCTGTGCTCGTGCTCTGCTGAGTTTAATTCAAATGTAATATTCAGATAATCTGTAAATATCGACTTTCAAGTCATCATCAACGATATCAACATTTTATCCAAATCCCAACACGGACCACTGCAATGTCCAAGAGATCTGCCAACCTGAAGAGATCTGCCGACCTGAAGAGATCTGCCAACCTGAAGAGATCTGCCGACCTGAAGAGATCTGCAGACCTGCAGAGATCTGCCAACCTGAAGAGATCTGCAGACACTGCAGAGATCTGCAGACCTGAAGAGATCTGCAGACCTGCAGAGATCTGCCAACCTGAAGAGATCTGCAGACCTGCAGAGATCTGCCAACCTGAAGAGATCGCAGACACTGCAGAGATCTGCAGACCTGAAGAGATCTGCCGACCTGAAGAGATCTGCCAACCTGAAGAGATCTGCAGACCTGAAGAGATCTGCCAACCTGAAGAGATCTGCAGACCTGCAGAGATCTGCCAACCTGAAGAGATCTGCAGACACTGCAGAGATCTGCAGACCTGAAGAGATCTGCCGACCTGAAGAGATCTGCCAACCTGAAGAGATCTGCAGACCTGAAGAGATCTGCAGACCTGAAGAGATCTGCAGACCTGCAGAGATCTGCCAACCTGAAGAGATCTGCAGACACTGCAGAGATCTGCAGACCTGAAGAGATCTGCAGACCTGCAGAGATCTGCCAACCTGAAGAGATCTGCAGACCTGCAGAGATCTGCCAACCTGAAGAGATCGCAGACACTGCAGAGATCTGCCGACCTGAAGAGATCTGCCGACCTGAAGAGATCTGCCAACCTGAAGAGATCTGCAGACCTGAAGAGATCTGCCAACCTGAAGAGATCTGCAGACCTGCAGAGATCTGCCAACCTGAAGAGATCTGCAGACACTGCAGAGATCTGCCGACCTGAAGAGATCTGCAGACCTCAAGAGATCTGCCGACCTGAAGAGATCTGCAGATCTGCAGAGATCTGCCAACCTGAAGAGATCTGCAGAGATCTGCCAACCTGAAGAGATCTGCAGACACTGCAGAGATCTGCCAACCTGAAGAGATCTGCAGACACTGCAGAGATCTGCAGACCTGAAGAGATCTGCCGACCTGCAGAGATCTGCCAACCTGAAGAGATCTGCAGACACTGCAGAGATCTGCAGACCTGAAGAGATCTGCAGACACTGCAGAGATCTGCCGACCTGAAGAGATCTGCCGACCTGAAGAGATCTGCCGACCTGAAGAGATCTGCAGACACTGCAGAGATCTGCCAACCTGAAGAGATCTGCAGACACTGCAGAGATCTGCCAATCTGAAGAGATCTGCAGACCTGAAGAGATCTGCAGACCTGAAGAGATCTGCAGACCTGAAGAGATCTGCAGACCTGCAGAGATCTGCCAACCTGAAGAGATCTGCAGACACTGCAGAGATCTGCCGACCTGAAGAGATCTGCAGACCTCAAGAGATCTGCCGACCTGAAGAGATCTGCAGATCTGCAGAGATCTGCCAACCTGAAGAGATCTGCAGAGATCTGCCAACCTGAAGAGATCTGCAGACACTGCAGAGATCTGCCAACCTGAAGAGATCTGCAGACACTGCAGAGATCTGCAGACCTGAAGAGATCTGCCGACCTGCAGAGATCTGCCAACCTGAAGAGATCTGCAGACACTGCAGAGATCTGCAGACCTGAAGAGATCTGCAGACACTGCAGAGATCTGCCGACCTGAAGAGATCTGCCGACCTGAAGAGATCTGCCGACCTGAAGAGATCTGCAGACACTGCAGAGATCTGCCAACCTGAAGAGATCTGCAGACACTGCAGAGATCTGCCAATCTGAAGAGATCTGCAGACCTGAAGAGATCTGCAGACCTGAAGAGATCTGCAGACCTGAAGAGATCTGCAGACACTGCAGAGATCTGCAGACACTGCAGAGATCTGCCGACCTGCAGAGATCTGCCGACCTGCAGAGATCTGCCGACCTGCACTTCTGCTACAGATCACAACAGATCTCAGCACCATTGCTTAATATGTTTCTCAGTGAAAACAAGAAATTGCGAATTATATTGCAATTAAATCCTTTTTCCAAATCGTTCAGCTCAACGAGCAAAACTAGAGCACGCTAATTAAGACAACGCTCAGCATTAACACCATGCTGTGAATGTGACCAGTGGAAAAGTCCATCTGGATTTCTGTTTTTATACAAAGATCCAAGTCGTGTTTCTTTAGTTTTTACATTTCTCAGAAGATGAAAACTTGCGTCCTGTGTGAAGGACACCTCAATCCTAAACCTCAACCCGCCGATCTGCAGGGTGAAGAGGCTGAAAGAGAAGCTGAAGTCTGTAACCTTTCTGGAAGTATCTGAGAAAATCATAAAACATTCAGCACCAACATTGGATATCCAGTCCTGAGATGGTTTCCCAACATTCAAACCTTCATGTCAGGAAGTCAAATGTAATGAAATATCATTTACAGTTGGCACATTAAGTAAAATACGGATTCTTGTTGGAATCCTGTCGCTGTCGTTTCCAAACTCATTGACTCAAAGTGTAAACTGAAACCTCATCAGCTGACATGTGATGTCGCCGCCTCATCTCCCGTCGTCGTGCCAGCGAGGCCGGCAGTCCATCATCCTGAACAAATCTACCCACAAGGCCGTGCTTCAGCCCTCTTTTCCTCTTCCGCGCCGCCGTTCCCGTCCATCTGGCAGTAGTTAAAGATTAATACGCTGGAATCCCAGAGCCGAGGAGAAGACGGGAGTTCTTCATCCAGGCAGTGAGACGGACGGCTGCAGAGAAGTTCAGGGAGTTCAGAGCGTCTCGGAGCTCCGACGCACTTTAGTTATTTCCCCTGGAGGTGTTTTGGGTTTTGTTTTTTGTTTGCCAGCAGGATTACAGTGTGTGTGTGTGTGTGTGTGTGTGTGTGTGTGTGTGTGTGTGTGTGTGTGTGTGTGTGTCGCCTGAAGGTGTAACTATAGCTGTGACTAGTGGTCGACAAACCTTCACAATAAAAGTCCCCAGTGAATGCAGCTGCTTATTATATTAAATCTCCTGCAGGACAGCAGACTTGTTATTATCGAAGATACAACGCTTCGCTAATTCAAGACACATTTCATTTTCTAAATTCTTCACAATCAAACTCTCCCGTTATTTTGTTACTTAAAAGCTTTTATTGTGAAACAGCAATAACTTGTATAATAATAATAATAATAATAATAATAATAATAATAATAATAATAATAAATTGCATTTGTAAAGTGCCTTTCAAAGCTAAAAGCAATCTCAAGGCGCTGATGTATGTATGTGTATGTGTCCACCTGTGTCACTCAAAACAAAACGTTTCAACTATTTAGAACAAATATCGTGCGACTGACCTTCAGGATGCTGAACAACAAGAAGTAGTTTCTGCATGTATTTTATTATATGTTGTGAGCGTTAAAGTAGTGAAACCAGTGGAGAAACCTGTTCCCGCACTCAAATGTTTACCTCAAAGTCCTCGTAATGCAGAATAATATATGTTGTATTTACTATAATATATGGTGCATTAATGCATCACTTTAATGTTGCAGCTGGTGAAGGAGGAGATTATTTAAAGACTTTATAATGCTGGTAGCTTGTGAGTTTGTGCATTCTGCAGCTTTACTGAACATGTTGAGAAACATTAATGCAACAGCATGAGCTGCAGAGCTTGTTTGGAAAGCAATCATTTATTTAGGTTCATAACAATCAGTGTTCCGGAGGTTGTGACGGCCCAGAGGGACGAGCTGCACGTAAAGAGAAGCAGATGAGGTTTGCACGACGTGTAATGCAGGTTGTTTCCCCGTGACATGTCGTGTATTTGCAGAGCGTACGGTCCGTTTGGCTTCCCGCTCGGGGCCAGCGTGTTGTCCCAGAGGACTCCTGCAGGGAGATCATCGCCCTGCAGAACCACAGCGCTGTCTCTGTCCTCGTTTTACTTTAACTCACACTGTCAGTGCAGCCCGGCCGCACACACGTCTTCACTTTCACTGCAGACTGCACATTAGGGCTGCGCGGAGACGTTGAGTAAAGGTCGATTCACAACTTCCAAAACTATATATATATATATATATATATATATATATATATATATATATATATATATAAGCGGTAATAGTTGTTACTTGCTTGTCTCAGCTGTGTGTCCTGGCTTTGCTCCAGCTGTGTCAGCAGGGAGCGTCACGACCACTTCCTGTTTTGTAAACAGCTTCTTATCGACTGCGTCCATTAGGGACTATTCGAATACCTTCTCTGAGCCTCACGCCCATGACCTAACATCTGTCGGGCGCTGCACATTATTGGACTGAAGCCCGCTGCAGGTCACGCATTTCAAGTCCTTCTGCACAATAATTAACCGTGTGCTTCAGTTTGTCGCAGGCAGTGTTTATGTTTGGGGCAGAGAGCGAAGCGAGGCATTGAAGCATAAAAACAAGGCCGGCATTGGTGTTCAAATGTCTTTAAAATGCTCAGACATGAGAAGTAGGATGTTCTTATCATACATATAAAAACACCAACCATCAATAACTAATTGCAATATATCAAGAGAAACACAAAGACGTTATGAATCAATAAAAACTTTATTTATAAAGCACCTTTCGAACAAATCAAATGCACAATTAGGCTGTTATCACTACTTAAAGCATTCACACACCTAGAGATCCAAGTCCTTGAACACATCTTCTTTTGCCTGAAGAGATTTATTAAAGAATTATTCTAAATATATTCCATCATATTTTAGTAAGAAGTTCAACATCCTTTTCCTCGTTGCTGTTCCTCTGCCCCGCCGCTCTGCTGAGTGTCGGTACATGAACTTCAGTGTTCGTGGCCTCAGAGTAATTACCCAACATAATTGCTAAGTACACATGAAGTTGTCACTCAGGGTCCCATTAGTCTGTTTGCAGGTTCACATGCATGTCACAAATGATAATGTATTACACACAGAGTTCTCATTTTACTTCTGCTCCACAACATCTCCGAGAGGAACACTTCTCTCACTGAGATAATGTTATTATCCAAACAAAACATCAGCTTCTAAGATATGATCCATAGTTACACATTAAAGTACCAAAAGTACATGAAGTATATGACCCGAGACGACTTTAAAGTACGGCTTACATATGAATACATCAATAATAATGATCCAATGATATATATTCTATAATAATATATATCACCACTCACATGATCATATTTTTATACAGTTTTAAGACACCTTTCACATCTTGGTGTTTTTAACTATATTTGAAGGATGAAGGATTTTAGTCTCTTAAGTTCTCAGAGAAACAAGCTGAGCAAACGTTAGCGGCGGCCGAACAGCGTGCAGGAGAAACTCTGATGTTTAACCCCCATGATGCAACGCTGCTGTCTTTTGTTATTGATTAGATTGAGAACATTAGATATCGTGCGTTTCAGTAACTGGGAAGTGTCCTCACACATATTTCATGTACAGTTTTATAGCTTTTAGTTTTATATTTTCCTCGATGGTAAATGTTCAGATCCCAGAAGACTTTTATTTTTCTTATTATCGTTCTTCTTCTTCTTCGGGTACAATAGTTTGGCCTTCTGCAGTTGTGACAAACCTTTTGATCGTACAAAGAGTATAAGAGCTGAATTAGACTTTGCTCGTGGAGCAGATCCGATTTAATTCTGGAAAATATTTTGGAGATCGTTTGTGTTTTTGGTATTTTGAAAATACGGCCCTGTGTCCTTGTTTCCCTTAATTATTATCATTTATACTTTATCTTCTTCAAACTCCATCATCAAAGCTAAAGTGAGGGGGAACAAGGTCGGGAGGTAAAGAAGAGAAGAAGAACATCTTATTTCCTGCGTGACCTTCTCGTCTCGTATGAAGGCTGTGCAGCCGCATGACGGCGCAGTTCTGTGATTTTAAATGACGTGAAGACGCTCAGATTAATGAC
Source organism: Cottoperca gobio (assembly GCF_900634415.1). Taxonomy (NCBI): domain Eukaryota; kingdom Metazoa; phylum Chordata; class Actinopteri; order Perciformes; family Bovichtidae; genus Cottoperca; species Cottoperca gobio. The sequence goes on along the minus strand of NC_041370.1, from coordinate 575,084 downwards.
GTCATTCTGTAACTTCTTAAACTCTTCTGCACTCTGTGGATGATAAAGTGGATACAGACAACCTTTGCACCCCGAGTGCAATTATGGATTATGAGACAAAGTCCCTTTGTGTCCATAGTTCTGCGTCTCTCTGATTATTCTTGGGGACACCGTGAAGCTGTTTGACATCCTCCTGGATCTTTTTCATTGAAGATGGTAACGCCCCCTGAGGCCACGTTAGTGATGATATTGTCCTGTATACATAACATTTATTTTGATTGATGTATTGATCACAAGGTGTACACGTGCAACCTGCAGAACTCCAGCTCGCATGTTCAGGTTTCTCATAAAAGGGATAATTGCGGATTCTGAAAAGAGGATTTGGTGTTTACGTGGCGGGTTCTTCCCGTCCAATCACTGCTGAGCTCTCCTGGAACTTTAGCGGGATGTTCCAGGTCTTTGGTGTTCCTGTCAGTCGCAGCTCTGGAATCCTTTAAGTGGAAAGTGACAGGAAGTCAGAGGTCGGGGGGGTTTGGAGGTCAAGGCTCCTCCTGCAGGACTTTCAGCTCTTCCTGGTTTCAGGGTCGTGTCTACAGAGAGACGCATCATCAGAAACATTATCACATGATGACAAACATGAAACACTTAAATGCATGTGGACAGATTCCCCATCAGCCCGACATCGTCTTAAAGAACTACATTTACTTTAAGTACATTTACTGCACAATCAGTACTTTTACTTTAAGTACTTTAACTATTCACTTAAGTATTTTTACAGGGTGCGTTTACTGCAGTGAAGACGTGTAATGTAAATGTGAATCAAAGCAGTGCAGATATATTAATAATATGAATGAAGTTAGGTGAAGAAATGAGTCTCTGAGTATTTATAGCGGCGGTAGAGGGGAACAGTCCTGAGCTCAGTTTCAATCGGAACAGAACGATGTTGAGCCCCGCGTGGTTTCTGTGTTTCACCGTTCACTTCCTGCACAAAGGTTATTAAAGCCTGAAACAATAGAGGCGCTGGGACAGGAACGGCAGGCTGGAGGAATGTCATCACGCCTCTGGAGACTTCCTGAAACTCCGACACAGAGACGCAGACGTGGGAGGAAGCTGAGAGAGTCTCTCCGCATCCGAGAAACAGAAAGCAGAGACTGCTTAAATGAAACCTTCTCTGTTACTAAGACTTAAAGGTGCAGCGTGTCAGACACAGACAGAACTTTAGGCTGAACATATGAGACTGGGGAAAGAGTTGGAGGAGGGCGTGTCCTCCAGTTCATGACATCAAGCGTCAACAATAGTTTTCTTTCCTGCAGACTTTGCAAAAATCTTTGTTTGAGTCTCGTGAGGCCGCGATGATCAAAGATCAAAGATTTATCGTCTTATGAGCAGCAACAGTGAATCTTAAGTCCCAGCCTCCTCCAACAATATGCACCATACAGTATACCTATAAAAATACAAGAATACATTTGAACACATCATGGTTGCATGCATTTATCTCAATATTAGATTCAATTGGGTTCAGTCAAAATGTACATGAACAACTCACTGTTTAAACTCTGGACCTTGTTCTGGGATATGGTGTTGAAACTGAAAGTTTATCAGCGTGTCCACATAATCCTCTTTTATCAGAACATTTTAATAACTTCTGAAGTCCTGTTACTGGACTACAAGCCAGCAGGCAGAACATCCTACGCTCGATGTCTATCTGAAAGTGCTGTGACTAAATTTAAGGAAGTGATTCCATCAGCACTTAATTCAACACCAGGACTCAATATCAATATAACGGAGGACTCCAATGCTAACTTTAGTCCCTCACAAATTAATCATCTTGTTGATAGCGCTGCAGCCTCACTGCGAATAACACTCGACTCTGTCGCTCCTCTAAAGAAGAAGATCATAAAACAGAAAAAGAAAGCTCCGGCTTAATTTACAAATCCTCAAACTAAAACAAAAGTCCAGAAATCTTGAAAGTAAATGTCGTTCCACTAAAGTGTAAGAATGGTTTAGTCTGGTTAGATAATGTTAAAGCGTATAAGAAGGCTCTCCGTAATGCAGAGCAGCTTATTACTCTTCCTTAACAGAAGAACATAAGAACAACCCCAGGTTTCTGTTCAGCACTGAGGCTGACAGAGAGCCACAGCTCTACAGAGCCTTCTGTTCCTATATCTCTCAGTAGTGACGACTTCATGAGCTTCTTTAACGATAAAATTATAATTATTAGAGACTAAATTAATCTCCTCCTGACCTCAATCAGTAACGACTTAACTTCAACCTCCAGAACCTTAAAAACATCTGTAACTCCTGAAATATATCTAGACTGTTTTACTCCAATCAACCTTAACCAACTAACTTCAACAATCTCATCGTCTAAGCATCAACCTGTCTTTTAGACCCGATTCAACTAAACTGTTTAAAGAAGTTTTACCCTTAATTAACACCTCGTTATTAAATATGATCAACCTGTCTCTATTATCTGGCTACGTACCACAATCCTTTAAAGTAGCCGTAATAAAACCACTTCTTAAAAAGCCTGGTCTTGATCCAGAGGTTTTAAGCCAACTATAGGCCGATATCTAACCTTCCCTTTCTCGCTAAGATCCTCGAGAAAGCAGTCGCAAAACAGTTGTGTGACTTTTTACATAATAATAGTTTATTTGAGGGTTTTTCAATCTGGATTTAGAGTTCATCATAGCACAGAGACGGCACTGGTGAAAGTTACCAATGAGCTTCTATTGGCATCAGAGACAAAGGACTCGTCTCTGTTCTTGTCTTGTTAGACCTCAGTGCTGCTTTCCACACTGTTGATCAGGACATTCTACTACAGAGACTGGAACATTGTGTTGGCATAAAAGGAACCGCACTAAGCTTGTTCAAGTCCTATTTATCTGAGCGATCTCAATTTGTACTTGTTAACGATAAATCCTCCATGACAGCCAAAGTCAGTCTTGGAGCTCCGCAGGGTTCTGTACTTGGACCGATTCTATTCACCTTATATATGCTTCCTTTGGGCAATATTATAAGGAACCACTCTATAAACTTTCTTGTTATGCGGATGATACCCAATTATATCTATCAATTACACCAGATGAAACCAATCAATTGGCTAAACTTCAAGCCTTAAGGATATATAAACTTGGATGTCTAGCAACTTTTTGATGTTAAACTGAAGTTATTATACTTGGCCCTAAACGCCTCCGAAACGCATTTTCTAATGACATAGTAGCTCTGGATGGCATTAACTTGGCCTCCAGCACCACTGTAAGGAATCTTGGCGTCATCTTTGATCAAGATCTGTCGTTTAACTCCCACATAAAACAAATCTCAAGGACTGCCTTCTTTCATCTACGTAACATTGCAAAAATAACATCCTGTCTCAAAATGATGCAGAAAAACTAGTCCATGCATTTGTTACTTCAAGGCTGGATTACTGCAACTCATTGTTATCAGGTTGTCCCAAAAGGTCGCTTAAGACTCTTCAGTTGATCCAAAATGCAGCGGCACGTGTATTGACAAGAACAAGGAAACGGGATCATATTACTCCTGTATTAGCTGCTCTGCACTGGCTCCCGGTAAAATACAGAATAGAATTCAAAATCCTTCTCCTGACTTACAAAGCAATTAATGGTCAGGCTCCAGCATTTCTTAAAGATCTCATAGTACCTTATAAACCAACTAGAGCATTGCCCTCCCAGACTGCAGGGTTACTTGTAGTTCCTAGAGTCTCTAAGAGTACAATGGGAGCCAGAGCCTTCATCCATCAAGCTCCTCTCCAGTGGAACCAGCTTCCAGTTTGTGTTCGGGAGGCAGACACCCTCTCCACATTTAAGAGCAGGCTAAAGACTTTCCTTTTTGATAAAGCTTATAGTTAGGGCTGGCTCAGGTTTCCCCTGGATCAGCCCCTAGTTATGCTGCTATAGGCTTAGACTGCCGGGGGACACCTCCCTGCTCTCTTCCTTCTCTTCCTCTCTCCTCCCCTCCCTCTCTCTTCTTCTCCCTCTCTATCTGTATGCATTTATGTAAATGTATGTTACTAACTCACCATCCGGGGTATCATCCCCGGAGTGTCTGTCTCTCATGTGGCAGGTTGCCACTGATAAAGTTTACGTCAGGATCATGAATTGTGACAGCTATGTTGTTTATCCTGTACACACGACATCTATTGCACGTCTGTCCATCCTGGGAGAGGGATCCCTCCTCAGTCTCTCCCTGAGGTTTCTTCCATTTTTCCCCCTTTAATTTTGGGGTTTCTTTTAGGAAGTTTTTCCTTGTGCGATGCGAGGGTCTAAGGACAGAGGGTCTGAGGACAGAGGGTCTAAAGACAGAGGGTCTGAGGACAGAGGGTCTAAGGACAGAGGGTCTAAGGACAGGGTCTAAAGACAGAGGGTCTGAGGACAGAGGGTCTAAAGACAGAGGGTCTGAGGACAGAGGGTCTATGGACAGAGGGTCTAAGGACAGAGGGTCTGAGGACAGAGGGTCTAAAGACAGAGGGTCTGAGGACAGAGGGTCTAAGGACAGAGGGTCTAAGGACAGAGGGTCTAAGGACAGAGGGTGTCGTAACCTGTACAGTCTGTAAAGCACACTGAGACAAATGTATAATTTGTGATATTGGGCTTTACAAATAAATTTGATTTGATTTGATTTGACTACAAAGAGACACAAAACGACTACAAAGAGACACGACAGATGAGCCGTGCAGTCACCTGATGTTTTATGTTAATCCACATTGAAAAGTCACCAGTCTAAGTGTCTACGTCTGTCCCACCAAAACCTAAATTGCTGCGTCTTGTTCTTTCCAGTGATGTTTGTCTGCTGCTCTCCCGACATCTTCAGGAAGTTGATGGTCGAGTTCCGGCAGGCAGATCTTCCTCACGAGCAGTACGTCTTCTTCTACATCGACGTGTTCGGAGACAGTCTGAAATCCACACACGGACAGCCGTGGGCCCGCGGGGACGAGGACGATGCCGTCGCCAGAGACGCCTTCCAGGTACAGAGTTTATTTACAAAACACGAAGTAATTATCTGCAAGGATCCGACTCCAGTTCCTCAAACTGCAGATAATCACTTCAAGTCAATTTCAAGTGAAGTTCAGCTCAATAACTACAGTTACTAACGTTTTGTTTTTGTTCCGTGTTAAAAGATTTTATTGAACATTGTGTCATTTTATTTCACATCAGATTTTCTCTCCTCATCATCTGATAACTCAACGGACTGAGTGTGTGTGTGTGTATGTGTGTGTGTGTGTGTGTGTGTGTCTGTGTGTGTGTGTGTGTGTCTGTGTCTGTGCCTGTGACTGTGTGTGTGTGTGTCTGTGTCTGTGTGTGTGTGTGTCTGTGACTGTGTGTGTGTGTGTGTGTCTGTGTGTGTGTCTGTGTGTGTCTGTGTGTGTCTGTGTGTGTCTGTGCCTGTGACTGTGTGTGTGTGTGTCTGTGTCTGTGTGTGTGTGTGTCTGTGACTGTGTGTGTGTGTGTGTGTGTGTGTGCGTGTGTGTGAGGGGTTAAACGCCGACCTGAAGCACGTTGGAGAGTTTGACGTCAGTCGCTCTCTGATTTCCCAGGTTTCTCTGAAGTGTGTCCTCTCATCTCATCTCTTTACTCGAAATTGACTTAATTCTCTACTGACCCTCTTCTACACACACACACACACACACACACACACACACACACACACACACACACTTTCTCTATGCTTCTTTGTCTGAGCGTGATGTCGGGCAGATGACAAATTGGATGGTTTACTCCACCACTCTGTTTGCTTCTTTGTAAAAACAAATGTTTGTTTGTTACTTTTTTATTTTATTATTATTTTTATTTTCAGTTTGTTGTTTTGTTGGTTTGTTTGTCAGCAGGATTTTGTAAAAACTGAGTGATTTTCATGAAACGTGGTGTAAGTGTGCAGCACGGGCCAAGCAAGAAACATTCAAATCTGGAGCGGATCAGAATCACGGCGCGGACACTCAAAGTATTCCGCACGTATGAACACGGCCTTGGCGGAGGTCAGTTAGATAAAAAATATTAAAGATAAAATTTAACTGTATTGAGTTTAATCAACAGAATAACATAAAACAACATGAAATATCTGCAACACTTAAACTTTAATAAAAGGTTTAAGCTCCTTTAAGACATTTGATGAAGTGGATGTGACGTCTCTCTGGTAAACAGTTACACTGTATATGTTTCACGCTTTTATTGTGAAAGGCAAGAAGGAAGAAGTGGATCTGGTTACAGGAGTCATAAAGTCTGCCGTCACAGTTCGTAATGTTCCTGTTCTACGTGAACATATTCAGGACAAAAACAGGTCAAAGATGGCTTGTTTTACTCGTATAATAATAATATTAATAAAGAGTTGATGGTTAATATCAGAGAGATCCACTTTACAAAAACACATTAATAAAAATACACATTTAAAAAGGTAATCACAGCATTAACATTCAATCAGAGAACACGAGGAAACACGTCAAACCATTTAAATCTCCATCCATTGAGTTGACGTGTCAGTCGTGTGAGAACATGTGTTTTAAATCCTCTTCCTGTGCAGAGCGTGAAGATCCTGACGTACCGAGAGCCTCAGAACCCCGAATACAGAGCGTTTGTGAACAACCTGAAGACTGACGCCAGGAACATGTTCAACTACACCATCGAGGACTCCCTGGTGAGAAGTGTGTGTGTGTGTGTGTGTGTGTGTGTGTGTGTGTGTGTGTGTGTGTGTGTGTGTGTGTTGTGTTATATATTGTAGTGACTTCAGGAAACAAACTTTAAGTCGCTGAGATCCAAAAATACGTTGAACAAATCTTAATTTAAATATTTTGAAAAGATACAGCGACCCTCTGTTCCTCCCCGCACACAGGCGATGATATGAACTACATATATTACAAACACGGACCAACATATAAACCTCACAAACATTGTTAATATTCCAACACAGTTCCCTCCTCTTTGGCTTCATGCAAATACAGAGTGTCGTACAGACGGACGTCCTCGACACAGATATGGTTTATTATAACGAGAGGAAACGAGTTGATGAAGCGTAACGTATGTATATATATTTATATATACTGTATGTATATATATATATATATATATATATATATATAAACGCACCTGCTGGAAGAAGCCATCGATGCCATGGGAATGTGTAATTAGTGTCAACAGTGCAGCTGCAGAACTGAGACAACTCAGTTCAGAGGAGATGGGTTAGTCTGCTGATTTTCTCCTGTACACACAGACACACACACACACACACACACACACACACACACACACACACACACACACACACACACACACACACACACACACACACACACAGAGGCAGAGATGGGAAGAAAAACAAAAGCAAGAAGAAAAACAGTGTTGAAAGTTCATCAGCAGCAGACAGACAGCTGAGGGACGCTAATGTAGTTAACACACACAGAGCTTGATACTAAACACACTCACACGCACGCACGCACACACATATAATAAGATGACACTCAGTGGAGAAACAGGATACTTAAAAGGAAACAAACAGATGGCAGCAACTGGACCAACAGTCACATGATCATAACGAAGTTAGTGTGTGTTGTTGTGACTTTAAAACACGACGTTGCACAACAACACACACGAACTGATGGAGGCAGCGTCGGACCAGCAGCTCCCGTGTTCTGCCAGGTTAAATTACTGTTTTTGTCAATGGAGTCTGGTGTCTTTGAAGGTCAGGAAGGCTAATTGTGCTTGTTGGACTCTCTAAATGCTACAGCAGCCAGTATCAGAGAGGATTATGGGTATTGATTATTGATTTTCTTTACTCTGAGTGTTGGAGACACTTTGGTTTGAGTGTCTGGTTACTCATCACTAGCAGCTGGTCATGTACGTTTTCACGATTCATACACAGACAGAATTATAAGTAGAGAAAATGTTTAAATGAGTTTCTTCTTGTCTTCCAGATGAACATCATCGCCGGAGGATTCTACGACGGTTTGATGCTCTACACTCACGCTCTGAACGAGACCATGTCGCTGTCCGCCGGCCGGCCTCCGGGGAAAGTCGTCACCCAGAAGATGTGGAATCGAACGTTCCTCGGTCAGTGAACGCTCAACATGTCTGAGACATTTTAAGTCATTTTGAGAAGAGAAGGGGAAATGAATGTGTACCACTGCGTCACCGCGTAGCATTCACTGCTTAAACATATAATATGAAACATTTACACGTCAGTAAGAATTCTGATATTCTCAGATTAAAGTGCAACATTTACGGGAATAAAACTTGAATGTTCTGCGATTTTCAATCATACATTTGCGGGACACATCTCAAACACGGCATCGGAAACTCTACGCCTTCCAGATTATTTAAGATTGGATGGTGTGACAGTTACAATAAAAGCTTCCTCATCGTCCAGATGCTTCTCAGGGCCCCGTTTTAGGGGACTAACTGGTCATTTTGAGTTTTGGTCAACTTCTTTGTTTGTCTGTTTGTTTGTTTGTTTGTTTTTCTGTTTGTTTGTCTGTTTGTTGTTTGTTGTCTGTTTGTTTGTCTGTTTGTTTGTTTGTCTGTTTGTCTGTCTGTTTGTCTGTTTGTCTGTCTGTTTGTTTGTCTGTTTGTCTGTCTGTTTGTTTGTCTGTTTGTTTGTCTGTTTGTTTGTTTGTCTGTTTGTTTGTCTGTTTGTTTGTCTGTTTGTTTGTCTGTTTGTTTGTCTGTTTGTTTGTTTGTCTGTTTGTTTGTCTGTTTGTTTGTCTGTTTGTTTGTCTGTTTGTCTGTTTGTTTGTTTGTCTGTTTGTTTGTTTGTCTGTTTGTCTGTTTGTTTGTCTGTTTGTCTGTTTGTTTGTCTGTCTGTTTGTTTGTTTGTTTGTCTGTTTGTTTGTCTGTTTGTTTGTCTGTTTGTTTGTTTGTCTGTTTGTCTGTCTGTTTGTCTGTTTGTCTGTTTGTTTGTCTGTTTGTTTGTCTGTTTGTTTGTCTGTTTGTCTGTTTGTTTGTCTGTTTGTCTGTTTGTTTGTTTGTCTGTTTGTTTGTCTGTTTGTTTGTCTGTTTGTTTGTTTGTCTGTCTGTTTGTCTGTTTGTTTGTTTGTTTGTTTGTTTGTCTGTTTGTTGTCTATCTATCTGTTTGTCTGTTTGTTTGTTTGTCTGTTTGTCTGTTTGTCTGTTTGTCTGTCTGTTTGTTTGTTTGTTTGTCTGTTTGTTTGTCTGTTTGTCTGTCTGTTTGTTTGTCTGTCTGTTTGTTTGTTTGTTTGTCTGTTTGTCTGTCTGTTTGTTTGTTTGTTTGTCTGTTTGTCTGTCTGTTTGTCTGTCTGTTTGTTTGTCTGTTTGTTTGTTTGTCTGTCTGTTTGTTTGTCTGTTTGTTGTCTATCTATCTGTTTGTCTGTTTGTTTGTTTGTTTGTCTGTTTGTCTGTTTGTTTGCAGGGAAGTGAATCTGGTGAATTATATTGAATTTCTGAACTTGGGACTGTTGTGGCTCCATCAGGGCAAAACCCTAAAGTAAATATTCTGCATGTTAGTTGATGCGTCACAGCTCTGTGCAGCTGGAAGGTAGATTCACGCTGCCTTGTGTAAAGCAGAGAAGTGATCCTTACATGTTGTATTACGAACACTCCTCCAGTGAGAGGTTTCCTCTCTGAGTTTAAATTGACGCTGGAGGTTTTAGCATGAAATCTGAGTCGCGGCACTCCAACATGAACCCTTACCTCCTGAGAAAGGTGACACCCACTTTAGATGAAATGATGGCTGACACTGAGGTCAAACCCATTATGGGATGCTGTCCAGCTTATTATACATGAGCTGTGTGTGTGTGTCAGTCCCGCTCATGTGTGAAGTGGCTCAGAAAATATCTTTTTAAATTGGTATTTAAAGATGTTGTGGTTTTATTCTATTTAATGTTTATTGTGTAGATGTCTTTATGTTTACACAAGATTGGGTAAAGAAATCATGTTTTTCATTTAAAATTCAAACCATCTGCGAGCCAATAACAAGTTAGATATCAATACACATCAATATTAATATTCTCATTTTATTCATCTTACAATAATTCCCTTTACACTCAGTGAGGATGGGATCATTCAGTTGTGATGCATTTTATTTTATTAAAGTGATGCATTATTAGTAATAATCATTCAATACATCTTATCGGCACTGTGTTTCACTAACTTCTCAAAAAGCTTCTGAAGTCTGAAACCTCGCGGCTCTGAGATCTGAGAGTCCGGACCTCGGACCTGCCTCCGTCTCCTTCGTCAGAACTTATCTTAAAGCTCATATCTGTCACGCTGCAGCTAACGCCAGTCCTCTGAAGCGCGTACAGGATGCTCTGAAACTAAAACACAGAGACGGTTGAATGTCTCTATATAGGGAACAACAACCAGCACAAGCAGTTTGTATTTAACATCAACCTTGATGATGTATATGAATAAAGGTATAAACTGACTGTTTATACAGTTTTAAGACACTTTTCACATCCTGGTCTTTTTAACTCTATATTTGAAGGAAGAAGGATTTTAGTCCTGGACGTCTGGATCTTAAGTTCTCAGCGAAACAAGCTGAGTGAACGCTGCGCTCAGTGCACGCCTCATTTTTAACTTGAAACTGCTTTATTTTGCGTTTTTATCAGTTTTACTTTCCATGTCCATTTGTTTTGTAGAGGAGGAGACCTCTGAGGATCATTCGGCTTCTGGTAAAAAGTTCTGAGAGAAACAAGCTGAGCAAACGTTAGCAGCAGCCGAACAGCGTGCAGGAGAAACTCTGATGTTTAATCTTTGAATCAGAGGAGAGAAGGAGAGAAGGAGACCTCTCCTCGCCACCAAACTCCGTCTTTCTTGGCGTCTCAGGATTTTAAGTATTTAAACTCGCAGTGGAAACAGTTTTCCCTCATTCCCCAACTAAAGAACACAAATTAACAGAAATGTCTGGCTTCGTATTGACTCACAGATTAAGATTCAGAGTCATCAGGACTTCTATTAAAATGACATTAAATGCTGATATTTGAGGTTTCTATTGAGAGTTTTGCAGCAGTGAGGCATTTGGCAGGTCTGCCGGCGTGCAGAGCTCTGCGTCTGCCTCAGTTCTGCAGGGATTCATGCATCATGTACCTCCAGAAGTATGCGTTTATCTACAGTCCTGCCCTCTGACCTCCACCCAAACCCCTCCGCTGCCAGAGGAAATACTGGATGAAAGCGTCATCCATCACCGTCTGATTCATAAAACACAAACCAGATGATTTCAGCAGTTTCACCAAAAAGAAAGTGAATCTTCCGATTGGAAAGCCGCCAAATTACATCGCTGCTCCGCTCTATCTCGCTTTTTAAAAACAATATTTACTTCAATTTGTTTGACCTTTCATTGCACCATCTCAGCCCTGCTTTGCTCTTTCACAATAAAAGCCATGAATGAGGCTAGAAAGGTGGAGTGATACAGTATCATGTAACATTTTGCTGTCGACGCTTCTCTGGAAGGTATTCTGAACTAAATGATTAAAATGCAGAAATGTGGAACACAAACAAGCTGTCGGTTCATAAGCGAGAAGTTACGATTCCCTGCACAAATTTAAATATCTGTATTTAACGTGGCAAGAACGGACTCTGTGGCCTCGTCTGGCTTTCATTATGTTTCTATTTTAGATTCAAACAGTTTTACTGGAAGCGAGCGGACTGAGGGACCTGGAGTCGGCCTCAGTCTGTCATGGATCAGATTTAGCTGGAACTTCAGAGCCGTGCAGTGAGATGCATCAAGAAAACCCAAAGTTTGTTGTTAATTTATACAGCACTTACTTTCTACAGAAAGCTTACAAAGTGCTTCCCAGACATTATAAAACACACCGATAAGATGATCTGTTGTACACCAGAGGAGGCAGTTTGTAGCTTTTTAAAACATGTCTCTGCCTCCTCGTCTCTCTGCCTCCTCGTCTCTCTGCCTCATTGTCTCTCTGTCTCATCGTCTCTCTGCCTCCTCGTCACTCTGACTCTTCATCTCTCTGTCTCTTCGTCTCTCTGCCTCCTCGTCTCTCTGACTCTTCGTCTCTCAGCCTCCTCGTCTCTGTCTCTTTGTCTCTCTGCCTCCTCGTCTCTCTGACTCTTCGTCTCTCTGACTCTTCGTCTCTCTGCCTCCTCGTCTCTGTCTCCTCGTCTCTTTGCCTCTCTGCCTCTTCGTCTCTCTGTCTCTTCGTCTCTCTGCCTCCTCATCTCTCTGACTCTTTGTCTCTCTGTCTCTTCGTCTCTATGCCTCCTTGTCTCTCTGTCTCTTCATCTCTCAGCCTTCTCGTCTCTCTGACTCTTTGTCTCTCTGACTCTTCGTCTCTCTGCCTCCTCGTCTCTGTCTCTTCGTCTCTCTGCCTCCTCGTCTTTCTGACTCCTCGTCTCTGTCTCTTCGTCTCTCTGCCTCGTCTCTCTGCCTCCTTGTTTCCCTGCCTGCTCGTCTCTCTGTCTCCCTGTCTCTCTGTCTCTTCGTCTCTCTGCCTCCTCATCTCTCTGACTCTTCGTCTCTGCCTCCTCGTCTCTCTGACTCTTTGTCTCTCTGCCTCTTCGTCTCTCTGTCTCTTCGTCTCTCTGCCTCCTCGTCTCTGTCTCTTTGTCTCTCTGACTCCTCGTCTCCCTATCTCTTCGTCTCTCTGCCTCCTCGTCTCTCTGCCTCCTCATCTCTCTGACTCTTTGTCTCTCTGCCTCCTTGTCTCTGTCTCTTCATCTTTATGCCTCCTGGTCTCTCTGACTCTTTGTCTCTCTGCCTCCTCGTCTCTGTCTCTTCGTCTCTCTGACTCCTCGTCTCTCTGACTCTTCGTCTCTCTGCCTCCTCGTCTTTCTGACTCCTCGTCTCCCTATCTCTTCGTCTCTCTGCCTCCTCGTCTCTCTGCCTCCTCATCTCTCTGACTCTTTGTCTCTCTGCCTCCTTGTCTCTGTCTCTTCGTCTTTATGCCACCTGGTCTCTCTGACTCTTCGTCTCTCTGACTCCTCGTCTCTCTGACTCTTCGTCTCTCTGCTTCCTCGTCTCTGTCTCTTCGTCTCTCTGCCTCCTCGTCTCTCTGACTCTTAGTTTCTCTGCCTCCTCGTCTCTGTCTCTTCGTCTCTCTGCCTCCTTGTCTCTCTGTCTCTTCGTCTCCCTGCCTCCTCGTCTCCCTGCCTCCTCGTCTCCCTGCCTCCTCGTCTCTCTGACTCTTGGTCTCTCTGACTCTTGGTCTCTCTGCCTCCTCGTCTCCCTGCCTCCTCGTCTCTCTGACTCATCGTCTCCCTGCCTCCTCGTCTCTCTGCCTCCTCGTCTCTCTGCCTCCTCGTCTCCCTGCCTCCTCGTCTCCCTGCCTCATTCGTCTCTCTGCCTCATCGTCTCTCTGCCTCCTCGTCTCTCTGACTCTTCGCCTCCCTGCCTCCTCGTCTCCCTGCCTCATCGTCTCTCTGCCTCCTCGTCTCTCTGCCTCCTCGTCTCCCTGCCTCCTCGTCTCTCTGCCTCCTCGTCTCCCTGCCTCCTCGTCTCCCTGCCTCCTCGTCTCTCTGCCTCCTCGTCTCTCTGGCGGCACATTTCCGCAGGCTGCAGGAGGAGATGTCACAGGAATTGTTTCCAGTTGATCCTGATGATGTGCTGCGTTCATCATGTTAATGAGATGCAGGTGTTGGAGAGCAGAAGCTCCGTCATCACTTGTATTTCTGTTGATGTGATTCTTGTGGGTTTACTGAAAGCTGAATGTAAACTAAATGTACTGCAGTGATTTTGGATAATTACACTGAGTTCATAATAATTATAATTAAACAGTCTATTTTTTATATAACTTATTGTGACATTTGTGCAACGGACAAAGTAAACACTCCTGCAAACTGTGAAATACTGACGACACTTACAATAATAATATAATAATATAATATATAATAATATATATACAATAACCTGTGCAATTATTCTACTGTTTAATGGTCACATCACTTTGGCATTAATACTTAATCATAGAGCCCATTTTCAGCATTGATATTATTTAAAATACATTTAAATAATTACAATAAATATTTTAATAAAATAATTTAAAAAATATATATATATAGTATATATTTCATTTATTATTATTATTATTATTATTATTTATGCTTAAATGGAGCAACTGTAACCCCGTTTGTATTGATTTGTTGCCACAATTTAAATTTGTACTCTGATCATTTAGGTTTCTAAGGCCGAGCAGGTTGTTTATGCCAAAGAATAAAACGTTTTTACAGTTCTATTAAATATTTTTCAGTTTTAAAAACTTGTGATCGCAAATCTTGTTATTGTGGGAGAGAAAAGGTTTCTGTGCGTCAGAGTTCAGCCTGCAGATCCGGCTGATGAATGACACGTGTATGAAAACGCACACAAGCTTCTCCATCCTGAGTCTGGTCGGACTCGTTTACCCTTCGCTCTTTTATTTTGAAGGGTCAGAGGTCATCAGGGGTCATCTGGGTGGAGGAGGAGGGCGGTGACTGACGGGGAGAGAAAGGATGGTGTTTAATGTGAGCGTCAGGACTCTTCCTGAAGACGTGTCATCGCTTCAGTGTTTGTCCTGTCAGGAGGGACACGTGATCAGCCTCGTGCCACAAACACTCTTTGATTCTTTGACAATTTTTCTGGACAATATTTGTTTTCCAACATTATACATACAAACATTTGCACAAAGCAAACATATGTGTCCACTTCCATATTGATAAGAGTGTTAAATACCGATTAAAAAACGTGTGATTGATTTGCGATTAACTAAAGGACAATCACGCGAATAATCGGCGTTGAATATTTGAATGCATTGACAGCCCGATGACTGACAGATGATATGTTTGTGTGCATTGAAATCTATTTATAGAGTTATTTATATATAAATCCTTCTGTGTGCATTCATTCCCATCGAGGCTGATCTGATCTGAAGTCATTTCTCCTCATGTGTTTCCATCTTCTCTTCTGTGTCTCATTTCTGTCATTCAGTCGTGTTTTAGTGTCTCCTCTCATCCATCTCCTCTTGTTAGTGATTGCTCCTCTCTCCTCGCCTCATTGTCAGACACCCCTGTTAGACGCCAGAGGAGACTCCGCCAAAAATAGCCCTGAAATGTAATCTCTGTGAAGCAGAGCCTCCCGTCTCCTCCTGCCTTTCAGCCGGAGCTCCTCCACCCTGCTGCCCTCTGCCCTCCTAAATAATCTGCTTTCTGTGCTGTGGACATCCATCTCCTCGCCATGTCTCCATCGCACCTCCATGTGTCTCCATGTGAGGGAGGCAGCGTGATAAGAGCCCTGCAGCCGGCTGATAATTACACTTTCCATCTGACAGATAAGACGCTTTGAAAGGGCCAAATATTAGGATCATCTATTAATGGGATTCCTCTGTCCTTAGACCCTCTGTCCTTAGACCCTCTGTCTTTAGACCCTCTGTCTTTAGACCCTCTGTCTTTAGACCCTCTGTCTTTAGACCCTATGTCCTCAGACCCTCTGTCCTCAGACCCTCTGTCCTTAGACCCTCTGTCCTTAGACCCTCTGTCTTTAGACCCTCTGTCTTTAGACCCTCTGTCCTTAGACCCTCTGTCCTTAGACCCTCTGTCATTAGACCCTCTGTCCTCAGACCCTCTGTTCTTAGACCCTCTGTCTTTACACCTCTCTGTCTTTAGACCCTCTGTCTTTAGACCCTCTGTCCTTAGACCCTCTGTCCTTAGACCCTCAGATCCTCTGTCCTTAGACCCTCTGTCCTCAGACCCTCTGTCCTTAGACCCTCTGTCATTAGACCCTCTGTTCTTAGACCCTCTGTCCTTAGACCCTCTGTCTTTACACCCTCTGTCTTTAGACCCTCTGTCTTTAGACCCTCTGTCCTCAGACCCTCTGTCCTTAGACCCACTGTCCTTAGACCCTCTGTCTTTAGACCCTCTGTCCTCAGACCCTCTGTCCTCAGACCCTCTGTTCTTAGACCCTCTGTCCTTAGACCCTCTGTCCTTAGACCCTCTGTCTTTAGACCCTCTGTCCTCAGACCCTCTGTCCTTAGACCCTCTGTTCTTAGACCCTCTGTCTTTAGACCCTCTGTCTTTAGACCCTCTGTCCTCAGACCCTCTGTTCTTAGACCCTCTGTCTTTAGACCCTCTGTCCTTAGACCCTCGCATCGCACAAGGAAAAACTTCCTAAAAGAAACCTCAGGGAGAGACTGAGGAGGGATCCCTCTCCCAGGACGGACAGACGTGGAATAGATGTCGTGTGTACAGGATAAACAACATCGTACAAATACAACATTTGACAGAAATGATGTTGTGTTGAAAAAGAGAAAGTTTGGATGAATCCAGGAAAATGTCAAAAAGGCTTCCCGGTGTCCAGCAGGACCAGGTCAGCAGGCGCAGCCACGATTCCTGATCCTGACGTAAACTTTATCAGTGGCAACCTGCCACATGAGAGACAGACACTCCGGGGATGATGCCCCGGATGATGAGTTAGTAACATACATTTACATAAATGCATACAGATAGAGAGGGAGAAGAAGAGAGGGAGGGGAGGAGAGAGGAAGAGAAGGAGGAGAGCAGGGAGGTGTCCCCCGGCAGTCTAAGCCTATAGCAGCATAACTAGGGGCTGATCCAAGGCAAGCCTGAGCCAGCCCTAACTATAAGCTTTATCAAAAAGGAAAGTCTTTAGCCTACTCTTAAATGTGGAGAGGGTGACAGCAAACAGCTGTCAGGAGACTCGTTGTGTTCTTGAAAGATGAGATTAAATGTGATTGTACCAGGGATGTCATTTATAGAATCAATACCAGTGAAAATACACGATTCTTGATACCTAATTAAATACTAAAATGTATCCCTAGTACTTCAACATACAACCTTTATAACCGTTTGCATTCTGGTTTCCTGCATGTAGTGAGTGTAGCGTGTATAACATGAGCTGTGAGTGACATGTGAACAAAGCCCTCTGCACAAAGCTTCAGAATATAGAGAGGAATGAAAGTGGAAAGTTTGGTGTATGTAAGTGCTGCTGAAGTGGAGACTTCTGCTGAAGAGTGTGAGAAAAAGCTCCTTTAGAGAAAAGCTCCTTTAAAGATATGTATTGTAACATTCATACATGTTGTACACACTACAGGTGAACAGAGTCATACATGTTGTACACACTACAGGTGAACAGAGTCATACATGTTGTACACACTACAGGTGAACAGGGTCATACATGTTGTACACACTACAGGTGAACAGGGTCATACATGTTGTACACACTACAGGTGAACAGAGTCATACATGTTGTACACACTACAGGTGAACAGAGTCATACATGTTGTACACACTACAGGTGAACAGAGTCATACATGTTGTACACACTACAGGTGAACAAGGTCAAACATGTAACTAACAGATATCATGAAGCTTCCCCACTTCATGACTCACATCAACACAAGTTTATATTACAAGTGTTTAATATGTACATGAGGCGTTATGTAATGTAGCTGTTACACACACAGTTACAAACACACACTCTCATGTTCTCATGTTCCTCTCGTCTGAAGAAGACGTTCTGATGTTTCCTGTAACTCGTCAGAACACGTGTTTGGAAGATGAACATGTTTTTGTCTGCAGTGTACTCTTTTCTTTTTGATGTTTCTTATTTTAATTCAAAAGGAAAGGAAATAACCGCTCTGACTGTCTGTTGCCGTCTGCCACCGCACAGAGAATCCTTATTCATGCATAATTATACTTAATACGGGACGAGGACGCTCGTATGTAAGCAGGGAGGATGAAAGAGAAGGCGTGGAGGAGAGATTCAGATAATATGCACGGCGAGGGGCGGACTGTCGGGACGGTGAGTAGCAGGCAGATCAGATTACAGCTCTGCTGTTTCCGCTCCATTAACTAATGGACACTTCTCGCCGTGTTTGCTGCACGTTTAATATCAGCAGATCTGTATTCACTGGTTTCAGCGCGGAGACTTCGCCTCGGCCTCCAGAGACAAATGACGACATTCGTCATTCGCTAACGGGCCAAAAAACAACCTTTGTTTGGCTTTAACTGCGTCTGCTGGACACGTGAATTATGACTCTTGTCTCTCAGATGCAGGAAGTGGTGTGTGTGTGTGTGTGTGTGTGTGTGTGTGTGTTTGTGTGTGTGTGTGTGTGTGTTTGTGTGTGTGTGTGTGTGGTCAAGATTTATTGATGACTGGAATAAGCACTCAGAGTGACATTTCAGCTCCGTGCCTCTAAATGTCATCCAGCGACACAGAGACACCTGAGCGCCGCTTACCAGCTCATCATCTGACTCTATGACTTCCTCCTCTCCTCTCATCTCTCCTCTCTCGTCTCCTCTCGTCTCCTCTCGTCTCCTCTCATCTCTCGTCTCCCCTCTCCTCTCTCCTCTCGTCTCCTCTCGTCTCCTCTCCTCTCTCCTCTCGTCTCCTCTCCTCTCTCTTCTCCTCTCCTCTCCTCTCTCCTCTCCTCTCCTCTCTCCTCTCCTCTCCTCTCTGCCCTCCTCTCTCCTCTCCTCTCTCCTCTCCCCTCCCCTCCTCTCTCCTCTCCCCTCCTCTCTCCTCTCCTCTCCTCTCTCTCCTCTCTCCTCTCTCCCCTCTCCTCTCTCCTCTCCTCTCTCCCCTCCTCTCTCCTCTCTCTCCTCTCTCTCCTCTCTCCTCTCTCCCCTCTCCTCGCTCCTCTCCTCTCTCCCCTCCTCTCTCCTCTCCTCTCTCTCCTCTCTCCTCTCCCCTCCTCTCCCCTCCTCTCCTCTCTCCTCTCTCCTCTCTCCCCTGCTCTCCTCTCTCCTCTCTCCTCTCGTCTCCTCTCTCCTCTCGTCTCCTCTCCTCTCTCTTCTCCTCTCCTCTCCTCTCTCCTCTCCTCTCGTCTCTCCTCTCCTCTCCCCTCTCCTCTCCTCTCCTCTCTCCCCTCCTCTCCTCCTCTCCTCTCCTCTCTCCTCTCCTCCTCTCCTCCTCTCCTCTCTCCTCTCTCCTCTCTCCCCTCCTCTCCTCTCTTCCCTCCTCTCCTCTCTCCTCTCTCCTCTCCTCTCTCCTCTCTCCCCTCCTCTCCTCTCTCCTCTCTCCCTCCTCTCCTCTCCCTCCTCTCCTCTCCCCTCCTCTCCTCTCTAGATAATACATTAGACCTACTACTGTAGAGTATAGAATACAAGTGATTTAATAGGCTTTGTTTTATTAGTAACAACATGCAATTGATTTGTGTATGATGTCAATTATAGTTCTTAGAAAGAAAGAAAGTACCGGTAATAATAATTGCAATCTCTACTTTTTTTGGTTTAAAAGTCCTCAAACATGCAAAGACTTTGTTTTGAAGTTCAGTGAGTGGCACACAGACTACATCCTGCTCCTCAAAGCCTTATGGAGTGATACAAAGAGAGATCCAAAAATGTATTAAGATCCGGACGAGCGGCTCTGAAAAGGGAAGGTGCTGCAGAAGTTTCTTAAAGCTGCAGTGTCTGTCACCTCCAGCAGCAACTGCAGTCCACCAAACAATGGTGATGGATTCTGTTTTGGATTACAGTTAAAGGTTTGAAGTTTGGTTTAAACTCTTTCTTTGTGTTCTTCAGGGAAATATCGTGGCCATTAAATACACCAACAGGAAACGCATCGAGCTGAACAGGGAGGTGCTGTTTGAGCTCAACACGTGAGTGTCAAAGCAGCTGACTGGAGCTCTGTCTCACTGATGGACAGACACAGAACCTGATTGGTCTTTAAAGACGGAATACTGGTAAACATCGATTTTAAATCATGTTGAACCAAAACTATCAGTTTAGTCACCAAAGCTTTAAACCCCATTTCAAAATATGATCCAGTATTCCCTTTAGACGTACACTTTACAAGGTTCACTTTTAAAATGGCTTCCTTATTGAGATGGATTGAGTAAAACAGTCTTGTCCTCAGAAGAAAGTTAAAGGACAGACTGACTGTTGAACTCACAACCTTCCGAACCACCGGGTCATTTTAAATCTAGTTTTGCTAAACTCTGATCCTAACGAAGGGAACCAGTCCCGAGTTGGGAAGCTTTTCTTCCGACTTCGGTGTTATTTATATATCTTGTTTGTGTAGATGCGAGACGTTCAGAACGAACATCTGACCAGGTTCATTGGAGCGTGCGTCGACCCCCCCAACACCTGTATGATCTCAGAGTACTGTCCCAGAGGAAGTCTGCAGGTACACCTGTCTGTCTGTCTGCCTGTCTGTCTGTGTTACCTGTCTGCCTGCATGTCTGTCTGCATGCCTGTCTGTGTTAACCTGTCTACCTGTGTTAACCTGTCTCTCTGCCTGCCTGCCTACCTGTCTATCTGTTAACAGTCTGTGTTTGCCTGTCTACCTGTGTTAACCTGTCTGTCTGCCTGCATGTCTGTCTATCTGTCTGTCACTCTGCCTGCCTGCCTGTCTGTCTCTCTACCTGCTGCCTGCCTGTCTGCCTGTCTGATAACAGTCTGTGTCTGTCTGTCTGCCTGCCTGTCTGTCTGGTAACAGTCTGTGTCTGCCTGCCTGTCTGTCTGCCTGTCTGGTAACAGTCTGCTCTGCCTGCCTGTCTGTCTGTCTGCCTGTCTGTCTGGTAACAGTCTGTGTCTGCCTGCCTGTCTCTCTCTCCCCTCCTCACACTACTACTCAGAACACTTTCATGCATGGTGTGTAGATCTGTGTGTCTTTTGCTCCGTACATGACGGGTGTTGTTGCAGTTCTTGTAATTCAGTGTGAAGATTATTTTACGTGGATTTAAAACCCATATGTTCTATATATAACTTCAGCTTCATGGTAACGGCATAAAATAACCGTAACTAAACAATCAAAACACAATATAAGAATAATGTTTAAAGCTGTCATTTCCATAGATAATAGAGAATAATATCCCAATGCACCATTTATACACAGCATATGACTATTTATATTTATTTCCTTTTTAAATGTATTTATAAATGCTGCGGACTTGTTTAACACCAAAGGCAATAAAGCATCTTACTTTATGTTTGTGTTGTTATTTCCATATTATAATAAACAACAATAACTGTCTGACAGTAAGTAACATACTGTGTTATTCGGTGTGTGTGTGTGTGTGTGTCTGTGTGTGTGTGTGTGTGACCACTGCCTGCTCTCTCATCATCCTTGTTTCTATGGAAACAAGTCGTCTGGGTCCTAATAGCCAACCCCCCCTTACATACACACACACACACACACACACACATACACACAAGCACACACACACACACACACACACACTGCTAATTGGCTGTAATTAACCTCTTATGGCTATTCATTTTTTCTATCCACAAATCAGAGCAGTGCAGTCGACCCCCCCGTAGTAGCACGTACTATAACATTTAACATATACTGTACTGTATTAATATATATATAATCTTTTTCTCCCGGGCTCCCTGACAGTGAAAGCACTCCAGCAACAGCTAGCTTTAGCTAAAGCTAATTTAGCGTGTTTAGTGATCTCTAAATCTAATGATAATGGAGAAGAAATAGTAACAACTGATCCGCTTACGGAAACTAGCAGCAACACATGAATAACATCAGATGCTGAATAATTCCTGAATCATCAGTATTGTCGCCGGTCTTCATTCACAATCTCTCAACTGAGTAAAACTGTCGACGACTGATCAACAGCTTAAAGTGTTTGTGTTCCTCAGGTGTGACGGGACTCGTCCACCTGGACGAGAACGGAGACAGAGAGACGGACTTCGCTCTGTGGGACATGATCGACACCAACACCAGCGCCTTCCAGGTGAGCAATAATACATCTTTGTATTGTCCTGCCTCCATGCCGTCTATCCGTACTGTTCTCGTGAACGTGACATCTTAGGAGCACCTGGAGGGAATTTCATCATGACCTCCCAATACAAGGATTCAAGATCATTTATTGTCTTTCTGCAACACAGGGTGGCACAACGAAATGCAGTTTCATTCCATACGACAAAACATGTAAACAGCAGCAACAAATGGAGGATTCTCCTAACATTCAAAAATCTACTGAGACGTTTCAGCATCATTTGTGTATGCTGCACTTATTTGAAGCTATTGTTCTGCACTTAAAATGATTTCACCTGTTTGAAGCTGAAGTACCTGCAAAGGCTGTCTGGATGTTCGGAAGATGAAAATTGACTCATGAGCAAGAAATGTTCATATAATAGTGAAACCTCAAAATAGCATCAGGCTTTGGTCGGGAAGTAAAAGGGTGAGGAGAGGTGGGATGTAGTTTGACCTTCACACACACATATTTTCTTCACACTGTAGCTCTTGTTGTGTTCCACCATCACACCTCTCTCCACCTCTTTTCATCAGCCTCCCTCACACTTTCTCAAAGTCTCTGTCATCATCTGTGTGTCGATGTGAAGGTCGTGCTCTGTCTCTGAGTCCTGTGAAGTCTGGCTCAGATCCACGTCCACCCGTCTCATAGTGCTGGTCGGAGTAACAGCACTATACAGCAAAGCAAAGGGAGAAATCTACTTTGGTTCATTAGAGATACTCAGAAAAAATAGTTCAAAATAAATTGTATATGTATGTATATACATATGTATGTATATATATATATATATATATATATATATATATATATATATATATATATATATATATTATATGTATATATATGTATGTATATATATATGTATTATATATATAATATATATAATATATATATATATATATATATATATATCTATATATATATTGTATGTATATATATATGTATGTAGATATATACTATATTATATATATATATATATATTTATATCATATATTTATATCTTATCATGTGTATATGTTGATAATTGTCTCATGTATATCTGTATATTATCTACTGATTATGTTATATGTATATATTTATCTTAATATCTTATCTATATCATTTTATACGTACTATGTATCATATATCTTATCTACTATCTCTTTCTCTCCTCTTTCTCTATCTCACCTATCTTTCTCTTCTCTCTCTCCCTATCTCTTTCTTTTTATTCTCTCTTTCTTCTCTCTCTTCTTCTCTCCCTCTTTCTCTCCTATCTCTCCTCTTTCTCTATCCTTCCTATCTCTCTTCTCTCTCCCTCTCTCTTTCTCTCTCTCCTTTCTATCTCTTCCTCTCTCTCTCTCTATCTCTCTCTCTTCCTCTCTCTATCCTCTCTCTTTCTTCTATCTGTTTCTCTCTCTCTCTCTCTTTCTCTCTATATCCCTCTCTCTCTCTCTCTCTCCCTCTCTCTCTAGTTTCTCTCCATCTCTTTATCTTTCTCAGTCCCTATATCTACTCTCTCTTTCTGCTCTCTATACTCTCTCTCATTCTCTCTCATCTCTATCTCTATCTCTCTCTCTTCTCTCTCTCGTTTCTCTCTTTCTCTCTCTCTCCCTCTCTCTTCTCTCTCTCTTTTTATCTCTATCTCTCTCTTTCTCTCTCTCTACATATATATATATATACCTATATATATATGTATATACATATATGTTATATTGTATGCACCAGATCATTAAATTTGCTAAATAAAATGACAAAAATCGGCCCCAGAAACGACCGACGTTGTACTCGATATATTCATCCAATTGCCAAGCCTTAAATTCTACCCTGAGGTATTTCTACTTTTACTTCAGTACAAGATCTGAATACTTCTTCCAACAGTGCATATTCACAGGTGCAACAGCAGGAAGTATTGCCTCAACATTGAACTGGGAGCTCAACATGAGAAGAAGAGTGTCATCTGCATAGACTCAGACTCTCAGGAACTCAAGTCTTAAAACCTAACATCTTATATCATCTTGTAATTTTCTTGTTATTTTTATTAGTGGGGATTAAATTATATTTATAACGAGTCCATTGACGACGCTGCGCTGCTGACTGCTTGTGTGTGTGCAGGGCATGCTGTTCCTCCACAACAGCGTCATCCTCTCTCACGGGAAACTCAAGTCGTCCAACTGTGTCGTGGACAACCGCTTCGTCCTGAAGATCACAGACTACGGTTTGTCCAGCTTTCGTACTGAGAGCGACGCAGGAAAAGACGCTCACGCCTACTACGCCCGTGAGTCGTGCTCATCCATTTCACTACAACCCTGAGAATCTTTACGTTAATTGTTTAAAGGACCATTTGCAGATTTTCTACCACACGGTGTGAAGCCGGCGGATGGTACGCGTCATGTTGTTTTTTCGCCATATTGGACACTTTATGGACGTGTCACTCGTCTCTCGACATCTGATTGGACGAACGCTTTCTCTGGGTTAGATCTCAGATCGCACCGCAGCTCTACCACAATGCATTGCACCGCTGCTAACATCAGCCGTGCCTCAAGTCGGGGGCTGCAGCCTGCGCGGCCTCTGGGGGGTCTACGATGTGAGATGGTCCGGTCTACGGAGGATTTCCTGTTACGTCACCAACTGATCCCGCCCACCTTTTGCCGCTCCTGTTGCCTAGCAACTTTCTGAAGTTATCAAGCGCAGTTTAGTTGGAGCCGGAAATAATACTTTTCTTTTGTGATGTTTTAAGGTCCCTTGGTTAACTGAAACCCAACACTTACATTTAAAAGTACAGTCCTCTGCTGCTGCCGTGGCAGGGGACGCCATGTTCCATAGAAAAGAACTTGTCATTGTCGCGCAATGAATGTTGGGATACGTGCGGCCGTGAAGAATCCATCAGTCGTCTGCAGACGTCTGCAGCTGTGCTCTCGCTTTTCTTTTGTCGTCTCTTCATCAAGTGTTTCGATCTTGTGTGTTAAAAAGTTTCAGGTCCGATACCAAAAGGAAACTTATTTTGAATACTTTGAGGATTATAAACGAGTTCTAGTTCTTTATCATCATCAGCGCAGCAGTTAGAATGAAGCAGACGTTGACAATGAATTCCTAGTTTCTAAATGATTAAAAGATTAAGAGAGATTTAAATGCACTGAAGTGCCCTGATAACAACATCACACCCTGTTAAATCCTCCCGCTAGAGAGGCTGTGGATGGCGTCAGAGCTGCTCAGGATGGAGACTCCTCCTCCTCAGGGAACTCAGAAAGGAGACGTCTACAGCTTCGGCATCGTTCTCCAGGAGGTGGCGCTGCGCCGAGGAGCCTTTTACCTGGAGGGAGAGCCACTCAGCCCTAAAGGTAACACACACACACACACACACACACAGACACACACACACACACACACACACACACACACACACACACACACATACTGTATGTTGTCAAGAGGGGGAAGTATTGAGGTAGAAGAAAGGAAGGAAGACGCAGTAGTTAATGTTGTTGTCATGACAGAAACCGGCTGAAGCCCGGTTACAAAGTAAAATGTTACCTGTTAAAGTGGCACCCATGTCAATAATGCATCATAAACATACAGTATAATAAGTTATAATGTGCTTATAGCTCTGCATTAATGTAGTTCTAAACATATACATTATAAATGTGTTTATAATACATTAGAGACATGAAAAGTGTCAAATAGTGAAAGTCGGCTGAACAAAATAAACGTGTTCTTGGGTTTCCTGTTGGTACTTTAGTCGCCACATGTTGATGACACCTTCCTCACGTCTTCATTTTTACTTTTTAGTTTGTCTCTGTTTGGGGGGAGACGGTCTGAACAACCGGATCAGACTGAAGTCTTTTAGTTTGTTTTGGAGAATCTGAAGTGTGAATCTGTGAGAACAAACACGAACGGTTCACCTGCTGCACGTTGAAGGAAGTCAGATCAGTGACGTGTTGCAGCTCATCATCATCACATTCTCCTGATGAACATGTGATTTCCTCTCATGGGACATTTCTGTTGCTACGTCTGGACACATTAAACATTACGTCATCGCTCATCAGCTGATTGCTTTACTAAAGGACTAACGAGATCCTTTACATCATGAGAGGCAAGAGGCGAGCAGCTTTGGCACAGCGGTTTGTCCTCGTTTATTAAGTTGTCACTTTGCAGCAGTTTCTTAGTGAAAAGAATCCTGCAGGAAGTGGCGAGAGAAGAGAACAAAGCACAGGTCGTGACGGCGCCTGAATGAGGGGAATTAGAGACGGAGCACGACACGACTGAAACAATTACAGCCTGACGGAGGAGCAGGACGGAGGCTGAGAGGGTGGAAAGAGAAAGATTACACATTTATTTATTCTTCACGAGCTGTTGCCAGCTGGCGCTTCGGTCACTCCGCAGTCTTTCTTCCTCTTCAGCTTTATTTACAAAAACACTTCCAGAGCCGTCAGCCTGCTAACGCATCATTTATTTTAAATGGGCTTGTGGGCAAATTGTAGTTTGTAGAGTTGAAATCACTGCGGAACCTTAAAGTTGACATGGAAAAAGTTCTGTTTCCAAACCACAGACGTCAGAAATAAGCAGAGCAGAGTTACAGATGAAGTGTGTTTCTAGGAACTATGGAGAAAAAACATTTCACATAAAAACTCAGCATTAATATCGAAACTGCTGATTTTACACAAACCAGCTTTTGGTCCTTATTCACACAGAACTTACAGGAAGCTTATTTGGTTATTTATATACTTATTTTTAAATTTTTGTAACTATGATTAAATAAATAAAAATATTTATTTTTAAAGACAAATCAAAATCTAACTATAATTAAATAAATCAAAATACTTATACTTAAAGAAAATCAAAGGCTTTTTCTAAAGTGACCTCCTGGTTCTTGTGAGGAGCGCTGATGTCTCTGTCCCTGCAGAGATCGTGGACCGGGTGGTTCTGGGCGAGTGGCCATGCCTCAGACCGACCATCGACCCCCAGAGTCACAGCCCTGAGCTGGGTCAGCTGATGCAGCGCTGCTGGGGCGAGGAGCCGACGGAGAGACCAGAGTTCAACCACATCCGGCTGCTGCTGCGCAAACAGAACAAGTGAGTGCTGTGAGAATACAGAGCTGCAGGACTGCGTCTAGTTTCTCCTCCTGCTCTATATTCTTTATTTATCAACCAGTCACATGGGCCAGTCCCTCAATACTTCCTGACTTCCTGTCTGTGGCATTTATTTAAGTAAAGAATTATTGTTTTTATTGATTTAAGTATATTTATCAAACAAATAGGAAGAAATTGTGCATTTGTGGGGGACTATTTTCTGCGGTGGATGAACATTTTGTGTGTGTGTGTGTGTGTGTAGGGAGTCGAGGACCAACATCCTGGACAACCTGCTGTCCCGTATGGAGCAGTATGCCAACAACCTGGAGGAGCTGGTGGAGGAACGAACACAAGCGTACCACGAAGAGAAACGCAAAGCTGAAGCACTGCTGTACCAAATACTACCACAGTGAGTACTATATGTGTGCTTTTTTACACCATTTTATACATGTTTTTCACTCTCTCTCTACCTCCCTGTCTCTCCCCCTGTCTCTCCCCCTGTCTGTCTCTATCTGTCTCTATCTGTCTCCCCCTCAGTTCCGTAGCGGAGCAGTTGAAGCGAGGTGAGACGGTTCAGGCCGAGGCCTTTGACTCGGTCACCATCTACTTCAGTGACATCGTGGGTTTCACAGCGATCTCTGCAGAGAGCACGCCGCTACAGGTGAGTCTCTGTCTCTGCCTGCCGCTGCAGGTGAGTCTCTGTCTCTGCCGCTGCAGGTGAGTCTCTGTCTCTGCCGCTGCAGGTGAGTCTCTCCGGTGAGTCTCTCTGCCGTTGCAGGTGAGTCTCTGCCGCTGCAGGTGAGTCTCTGTCTCTGCTGCTGCAGGTGAGTCTCTCTGCCGTTGCAGGTGAGTCTCTCTGCTGCTGCAGGTGAGTCTCTCTGCCGCTGCAGGTGAGTCTCTGCCGCTGCAGGTGAGTCTCTGTCTCTGCCGCTGCAGGTGAGTCTCTGCCGCTGCAGGTGAAGGTGAGTCTCTGCCATTGCAGGTGAGTCTCTGTCTCTGCCGCTGCAGGTGAGTCTCTGCCGCTGCAGGTGAAGGTGAGTCTCTGCCATTGCAGGTGAGTCTCTCTGCCGCTGCAGGTGAGTCTCTGTCTCTGCCGCTGCAGGTGAGTCTCTGCCGCTGCAGGTGAGTCTCTCTGCCGCTGCAGGTGAGTCTCTGTCTCTGCCGCTGCAGGTGAGTCTCTGCCGCTGCAGGTGAGTCTCTCTGCCGCTGCAGGTGAGTCTCTCTGCCGTTGCAGGTGAGTCTCTGCCGCTGCAGGTGAGTCTCTGTCTCTGCTGCTGCAGGTGAGTCTCTCTGCCGTTGCAGGTGAGTCTCTCTGCCGTTGCAGGTGAGTCTCTCTGCTGCTGCAGGTGAGTCTCTCTGCCGCTGCAGGTGAGTCTCTGCCGCTGCAGGTGAGTCTCTGTCTCTGCCGCTGCAGGTGAGTCTCTGCCGCTGCAGGTGAAGGTGAGTCTCTGCCATTGCAGGTGAGTCTCTCTGCCGCTGCAGGTGAGTCTCTGTCTCTGCCGCTGCAGGTGAGTCTCTCTGCCGTTGCAGGTGAGTCTCTCTGCTGCTGCAGGTGAGTCTCTCTGCCGCTGCAGGTGAGTCTCTGCCGCTGCAGGTGAGTCTCTGTCTCTGCCGCTGCAGGTGAGCCTCTGCCGCTGCAGGTGAGTCTCTCTGCCGCTGCAGGTGAGTCTCTGTCTCTGCCGCTGCAGGTGAGTCTCTCTGCCGTTGCAGGTGAGTCTCTCTGCTGCTGCAGGTGAGTCTCTCTGCCGCTGCAGGTGAGTCTCTGCCGCTGCAGGTGAGTCTCTGTCTCTGCCGCTGCAGGTGAGCCTCTGCCGCTGCAGGTGAGTCTCTCTGCCGCTGCAGGTGAGTCTCTCTGCCGCTGCAGGTGAGTCTCTGCCACTGCAGGTGAGTCTCTCTGCCGCTGCAGGTGAGTCTCTGCCGCTGCAGGTGAGTCTCTCTGCCGCTGCAGGTGAGTCTCTCTGCCGCTGCAGGTGAGTCTCTCTGCCGCTGCAGGTGAGTCTCTGCCACTGCAGGTGAGTCTCTGCCACTGCAGGTGAGTCTCTCTGCCGCTGCAGGTGAGTCTCTGCCGCTGCGTCTCTCTGCCGCTGCAGGTGAGTCTCTGCCGCTGCAAGTGAGTCTCTGCCGCTGCAGGTGAGTCTCTCTGCCGCTGCAGGTGAGTCTCTGCCTCTGCAGGTGAGTCTCTCTGCCGCTGCAGGTTTTTAATTACTTTGAAGATTAAAACACAAAACATATCAACAAAAAACAGCTCCTCCTTCAGCTGCTGCAACATTAAAGTGATGAACACATTAATGCATCAATAATTATTATAACATGTATTATTCTGCATAATGTGTACTTTTACTTTTTGTATTTTAAGTATGTGTTGATGCTAATACTTTTGTACTTTTACCTGAAGATCAGTATTCTTACACAGATTTGAGGTATTACTACTTTTACTTGAAGTGAAATACCTGAGTACTTCTTCCAGCTCTGGTTACTGTTATTGTAATATATAATTATAGGCACAGGTTAGCCTAGCTTAGCATAAGGCATAAACTCTTCCTGTCTGAACGTGACGCTGCAGGTTTGACTCTGCAGGTGGTGACTCTGCTCAACGACCTCTACACCTGTTTCGATGCCATCATCGACAACTTTGATGTTTACAAGGTGACAAAATCAACAGTTTGTTAAACAGAATAAATGTGTTCTGGCTTTGTGTTTAGAAAGAGAGTCAGCGCTGCGTGTGCTTGTTCAGCAGCAGCAGACTGGATTGTGTGGTTAAGTCTTTGCTGCTGTTCTCTGCAGATTAAATACTTTGAGCTGTAAATATTGCACCTCCAAAATACATTTATTTTACCAAAACAAGGCATGTGAGTACATCAGCAGGTTATTAAATAATAATAAAACCGAACAGAAACATGGAACGTGTGCGCTGTGAAAGGATGCTGAGCTGTTGTGTGTGTGGTCCCGTGGCGCCCCCAGGTGGAGACCATCGGCGACGCCTACATGGTGGTGTCGGGGACTGCCGGTGAGGAACGGGAAGCTGCACGGCAGAGAGATCGCCCGCATGGCGCTCGCCCTGCTGGACGCCGTCCGAACCTTCAAGATCTGCCACCGATCAGAACAGCAGCTGAAACTGAGGATAGGGATCCACAGCGGTGAGGAAACACACACACACATACACACACACACAATACGCTCTCCTTTCATTGAGGTTCTATGACCAGGCTGTTTACAGATGTTACATTTCAATTACAAACTGAAGAAACGTCTAAGTTTCAGACTTTAAATCATTAAGTGGTTAAACTGACGGGTCATTGTTTAGACTTCATAGAGGTGTCACTTACAGGACAGCTTCCAAAATCATTTTATCTTGTTAAAAAATGTTACTATTAATATAATATAATGAGTAATAATCTGTAATAACTTGTCCGGCTGCATGAACGTCCTCTGAGCGGGTTGTGTCCCGTGTGCTGCAGGTCCGGTGTGTGCAGGAGTGGTGGGTCTGAAGATGCCACGTTACTGTCTGTTCGGCGACACCGTCAACACGTCGTCGCGCATGGAGTCCAGTGGTGAAGGTGAGACCGGCACGCGCACGCTAACTCCACGACACGTAGTCGTAGTCACACAGAAACAGTGGTTGATTCAGGACCGATGCTGCTGGAGGCTTTAAAATTTAAATGTGTTTTATATTATTTTTTACAATATTCATCAAATGAGAAAGAATTCAAAAGAAAATTTGAGTTCACTACGAGGGATATTATATAAAACATATGTATAATATATATATATATAACATATATATAACATATATATGTTATATATATATGTTATATATATATATAACATATATAACATGTATATGTTATATATGTTATATATAACATATATGTTATATTATATGTTATATATATATACCCATATATCAACCTATATATGTTATATATCACATATATATGTTATATATGTTATATAACATATATATGTTATATATTAACATATTTAATATTTTGTTATATATATGTTATATATATAACATATATAACATATCTATAACATATATTATGTTATATATGTATATATATAACATATATATGTGATATATATGTTATATATGTTATATAACTATCTAACTATATATGTTATAACATATATATTGTTATATATAACTATATAGTACTATATGTTTATATATAACATATATATGTTAATTATATGTTATATTATAACATTATATAGTTATATATAACCTATATATGTTATATATATAACATATATATGTTATATATATATATAACATATCTATACATATATATGTTATATATAACATATATATGTTATATATATGTTATATATAACATATATATGTTATATATGTTATATTATAACATATATGTTATATAACTATATATGTTCTCTCTTATATATGTTATATATTAACATATTATATTTATATATTTAAAAAATATATATGTTTATTTATAACATATATATAACAATATATATGTTATATATAAAATATATATGTTATATATATGTTATATATAACATATAATGTTATATATAACCATATATATGTTAATATATCAACATATATTATGTTAATATATGTTATATATATAACATATTATAAAACATATATATAAACATTATATAGGTTATATATGTTATATTATAACATATATATATGTTTATATATATGTTATATATATAAATATATAACATAATATGTTATATATAACATATATATGTTATATATAACATATATATGTTATATATATAACATATATATGTTATATATATAACATATATAACATATATATGTTATATATAACATATATATAACATATATATATGTGTGTGTCCCTGTATGTGTGTGTGTGTGTGTGTGTCTGTGTCTGTGTGTGTGTGTCTGTGTCTGTGTGTGTGTGTGTCTGTGTGTGTGTGTGTCTGTGTCTGTGTGTGTGTGTCTGTGTCTGTGTGTGTCTGTGTGTGTGTGTCTGTGTGTGTGTGTGTGTGTGTGTGTCTGTGTGTGTGTGTGTGTCTGTGTCCCTGTGTGTGTGTGTCCCTGTGTGTGTCCCTGTGTGTGTGTGTCTGTGTGTGTATATGTGTGTGTCTGTGTGTGTCCCTGTGTGTGTGTGTGTCCCTGTGTGTGTGTGTGTGTGTGTGTGTCTGTGTGTGTATATGTGTGTGTCTGTGTGTGTCCCTGTGCGTGTGTGTCCCTGCAGCGCTGAAGATCCACGTGTCGGCGGCGACTCACGACGTCCTGCTGGAGTTCAACTGCTTCCAGCTGGAGCGGAGAGGAGAGATCGACGTGAAGGGCAAAGGCAAGATGACCACCTATTGGCTGCTGGGAGAGAGCGACAGCCAATGACGAAACACCGTGGACGAGGAGGACGACGGGGGAAAGGAAAGAAGGAGCGAATTAAAGGCAGGAAGTAGAGATGTCCTCGTCGTCCCGCCACAGGACTCGTCTCCTCCTGGTTGTTTCTCATTGGTTGATTCAGACTTCACAACGCGGAGGGAAACCCTGAGGGAGAAGTGAAGAAGAACTCGTGGAGCGATGGAGCAGAGAGATGCGAAGATGAAGAACTTTCCACTGCGGGTTCGTCTGCTGCAGGTTTTACGTCAAACCTTCGCGCTCCACTCGACAGGATCAGGTGTGTCGTTTAGCTCTTTAACGGGGGGGGGGGGGGGGATTAACCAGACTAACATTTGTCGAAACAAGCAGTTCGGCGGTGAAATCGCACGTACCACATCCTGTCATTAAAGGACCAAGAGGATATAAATAGAAGCTCAAAATGAAATAAGACGTGAAATAATGTCAGACATGTATTATTATTTGATTTAATAAAAGTTGAATGAATTATTAAACAGACAATGTAACATTGTCAAGCAGTTCTAGGAATGAACAGTGCGAAAATAAATAATAAATACAAATATAATAAATGCACATCTGTATATAATATACAATATATTCACAGATAGATCAAAGTGTGTCGATAGATTAACTTGTGATATATAAAGACTTACTAATTAACCGGTTGGTTTTCTAAATGTAAGTTTGGTTAACTTCCGTTAAAGAGCTTAACATTAAGTTCAGTCGGGGATCAAACCTGCGACAGTTTTCTGCACATCTCTCTGCTCGGACGTGTTCCTGCACTGAAGCAGCCGGACGTTCCACAGCTCATGAACTGAAACAACCTCAACATGTAAAGTGTCTTAACGTATGAAGAACCTCGCATATCTTTATATCCATCACATCAAGTGCAGCTTCAGGGAAATGATCGTCCACCAGGTTCGTCCTCGTGTCTCTACAGCTGGGAGCTCCAACGCACCAAAGGTTCAAAGAACATTTACAGAACTTTTGAGGCACTTTGTTTAAACCTGTTTAAATTTCTATCCAATCAAATTCGCAGACGTCCCGCAGCCTTCTGATTATTCTCCAATCAGCTGTCAATTAAACAGGTTGACGGCGTGACATTACGATGACCGCAGACGATCGCCAGGCCAATGAAAGGCTAAAGATATTTCTATGAATGTGTGTCAGTCGGTAAAACAAAGAAGTTAAAGGTGCAGCGCCGTTATTCCCCAAACCCCGACAGTCCGGAACAAAACCGCACATCGTGAATATTTATGCAGAATGACGGCGAAGGCATGTCCCGCCTTACTCTGCCTCTGATTGGCTTACCATGATATTCTTACCCTCGCCAACCTCCCTCCTCATGCCTCAATCTAACGAAACCAACGGCAACAGATACCAGCCAATCAGAGGCCGAGTTGGGCGGCTCATGCTTTCACCATAGTAGGAAAACAAATATTGGCGTCATTCTGCATAATAATTTGCCGTGTGTGCTTCTGTTGCAGGGGGAGAGTGTATTTTCGGAGCGACGGCCGTTTGTTTCTACGGTGAGGACCTGTCGGACTAACGGGCTTTCAGAATAATGGCTTGTCTCCAAGTTAGCGTCGAGCGCCACTTCACTAAAGTCCATCGCAACTTTTCACGGGACTTTCCAGCTGAACTAACAAAGCCCTTCGCCGATGGCGGGATTGTAAAAGATGCGATGAGTGCGGTGGCTGAAACGTTATTAAAGCACCGTAAATGTAGGACAGGAACTGTGTCTGCTATTACAGATGTACCACCTGTACGGAAGCCCTGAATGGCCACGGCTGGAACATTTTATTAAGTGATCATACGTTCTTCTCATTATTCATGTAATTATCTTAAAATAACAAATGTTGTTTTCCCGAGATAACAGGATCATGACATAATTAATATGATATCATAAATTAAACGTAATATGCCTTTATCTCGTTATCTCTGGAAAACAACATTTGTTATTTCAAGACAAATACATGAATAACTAAATGTAATTGTTAAATTAATACAATGTTTGAACAATGGCCGTTTAGGGTTTCCATACTTGCAGATTCAGATTAATAATAACAAATAAAATATGATTCATTATACGTTAAGATAAGGAGGAACATTCCCACGCCAGCAGTGTATCACATAGTTAAAAACAGCCAAAATCAAAAAGATATATGTATTAAAATGTTTGAACCATGGCCGTTTAAGGCTTCTGTAACTTGGTACTATGAGAAGCTTTCGGCCATTTTCATTTTGTCAAATGATCTCAGAGGAGAAAGGTTTGGAGAGCCCTGCTCTAAAGAGACATCACAGCTGCTCATCTATAACCTGCTATCGTTTCTACAGCGTCAGACTCTGTTAGTTTTGTGCTGTCCATCACTTTGAAATAGTTTGTATCTTGTTTTCCTGTCGGTGTTGCACCTCCCTGCATTAGGCTAAAGGTTAGCTTCACCAGCAGCGTGTGTTTGTTTGTACTGAATAAAGTTGTGGATTGCAGGCTGCACTTTGTTTGGCTGGTATTCTGCTTAATACCATGGTCACAGAGAATACTCTACTCTGATTGGCTGAAGGATGTGCATTATTTTCAGATAACCTTACAGTATTGATGTAGATTTCAGACTAAAGAAAGTATTTCTATTTTCTGCTACTTTATTACTATCAAGTTTTAAGAAATTATATTTTCCAAAATATATATAAAAGTTTTCCTGGCTGGGGTCCAACTATATTTATTGTCTTTATTTCCATTTCAACCAGACCAATTCTAGCAATGAACAGTGTAAAAATAAAATCTGTATTATTCAGCATCAGCCAATTTAAGTATATTTTGATGCAAATACTTTTGTACTTTGAAGTTCTTCTTCCACCACTGTTAGCAGGAGTCCGTTGTATAACAGGGATAATAAAGTTTAGGGCCTAACTTTAGCTTTTTACTTATAACGATTGCGTTCATGCTTCAAAAATCATAACAGTGGTGTTAATATTATCCTGCTGAACTAAAGGTGGAAATATCATAAACGTTTGTTTGCCACAGAGTTAATTTTCTGTAATAATCTAACATCCCATTAACTTTTTGTGCGATGATAACTTCAGGGTCGGCCTACAAAAATACGACATCCCTGCATCAGTTAAATCTGATGAAAGAGATTATATGTGTTGAAATACGTTCTTCACCTTTAAGAAATCTTTCGGTGTGTAATTTATATTTATATATAAATATAAAATTGGTTTTAAAGGATGTGTTCACAGTCACTAGTGCTCCAGATGTGTTATGTTTATATGCACATTCTCAAGCCCTGGTCTGGAAGATAGTTTTAATATTTAGATTATTATTATTATTATTATTATTATTATTAGAAGCTTTAGTGATAAAAAAAAAAAAATCAGACACTAAAAAAGCATTGCCTTATTTTCTTGATATTTATGGGGAATATTTTTTACACTTAAGCCGAAAGTTTGTTTTATTGACAACCACAGTAAGGAAATGATGCCTTAATACAACAGAACATATGGTAAATGGACTGCGTTTATAAAGCCACTCAAAGCGCTTTACAACAGCATTCACCCACATCCTGACCGCTCATCAGAACGTTCACACTGTTGGCCATCGGGAGCAGTTTGGGGTTCAGTATCTTGCCCACGGACACTTCAACACGTTGACCGCAAGAGCCGGGATCGAACCGCTAACCCTCCGACTCCTGAGCCACAGCCGACTTATTACAACAGAACATAACGACATGCTGGATGACGTTGCAGGGGCTGGCTGTTTATACTGAGCTTGAAAAATCCAGTTTTCTCATTGTACTTCCAGCAGGTCCGCAAAACATTTACTTTCTATTGTACTTTCTTTCTTTGTATTGTACGTATAGAAAAGTGGAGCCAAACCTGCATTCACATGGCCAGCAGGGGGCCATTCCGCTGAAAGAAGTCAGATTTTCGTAGAAGTCTATGACAAAAGGCTAAAATAGGAATCATGTCTCGATTACTCAGGTGATTGTCTGCAGGTGACCACACTCAGCAGACCACTAGAGAGCAGGAGTTCATGGTGACCTGATGTTTCCAGCAGAGCTTTGCACAACTCCTGAACAGGTCTGATCAGACACACGCAATCATGAGTTGGGGTCTGACTTCTTTAAAGCAGTGTCAGTTGTTCTAGAGAGGTTACAAGAGGGGTTTCTTCGTGGCATTCCAGGTGTTCTTGAAGGGTTTCCTGGGATTCCTTTGGGTTTCAGGGAGTCTAGGGGGTTTATCAGAGGCTTATGAAGGAGAAGCATTGTTCCTTTAGTGAGTTAAGGGGGTCTTGAGGTATTTTTATGGGCACATGATGGGTTTAAAAGGTGGTTTAGGGGATCAATAGAGGAGACAAGGGGACTTTAAAAGGTCTTATGAAATCACGAGTCGGGGTCTAAGTTCTTTAAAGCCGTATCAGTTGTTCTAGAGGGGTTACAAGGTGTCCCTGCTGAATCCTTTTAAGGTTTTAAGGCTTCGTGTTGTGATTCCAGGGGTACTGGATGGGAGTTCCAGGGTCCTTTAATTATTTAAAGGTTTCAGATGTTCATGTAGGTTTTCTACGGCTCTCCAATGAGTTGTACTTTCTTGGTAGCAGTCCAGGTGTTCTTGAAGGGTTTCCTGGGACTCCTTTGGATTTCAGGGGCTCTTGGGGTTATCAGGGGTTCCTGAAGGAGTAGCACGAGTCCTTGAGTGGTTTACGGTGTTGTTGTGTTTTGAACAACAAAAACAACATGAGTTTCAAAGGCTCAGGAGAAAATACCAGAGGTCTTTTTAGGGGTCCCATGAAATCTTGAGCGGGGTCCATAGGTCTTTGACTAGTACC
This sequence comes from Cottoperca gobio, assembly GCF_900634415.1. Classification (NCBI taxonomy): domain Eukaryota; kingdom Metazoa; phylum Chordata; class Actinopteri; order Perciformes; family Bovichtidae; genus Cottoperca; species Cottoperca gobio. The sequence continues at coordinate 538,260 of NC_041370.1, read as the reverse complement.
TGGTCCTTCACAATTTTTAAAGTCTCCTGATGAATTGGTACTTTGTAGGCGGAATCAGGCTTTTCTGTTCAAGCCTTCTTTCTGTTTTAACCTTATATGTAAATGACTTTGCCTATAAATAGGAACTAAACAGAAAACATTTTATATTTTTATGACAAACCTCCATAAGGAACGTCAGGTCCATATGTTCTGCCACGTGAACTCTGTTGTTTTATCCTCTGTATGTGACATCTGCCATGGGAAGATTCTCTTCTTTTACGTGAGTATTTTATTGTATGTCTGGAAGATAAGGTTCACAGTTCATGATCTCACATGATTTCGATTTTCCTCCAATGTCACACGATCAGCATGTTTTCAGTTTGTCCTCCGGTGTTACAGCGAGGCCACGTACAGTCATGGTACCTGCTGAGTGATTCTGCTTTACTACCAAATGCAAACGTATTTAATTTAAATATTAGACTAAGCATGAGTACAATTAAAACTATGAGACCTTTTGGGAAGGGTCCTAGAGTTCTTTAGGACATTTGTGGGAGTTTTAGTAGTTCCTGGAGGTTGATGGTTCTCAAGGGGGTTTTATGGTTGTATGAATTACACTTTACTTGAGGGTTTCAGGGTCCTTGACGGTGTTGTTGAGGGGTTCCTATGATATTTAAGGGTCTACCATGGCACTTCAGTTTTACTGGATTTTCCTCATGGATCCTGGAGGGTCTTCTGCGGTTTCTGTGAGTGACATTTTGGGTTCTTGATGGGATTCCCAAGAGTTCTAAGGGGTTTTCAGAAGTTTATGGGAGATTGTCAAAGGGGCACTATGCATGTATCCGATCCACGGATACAACAATTATCATTTAAGGTCACCATAGGGTGTCTCTTAGTATGTAAGTGCTCTGCCCTTTTTCTTTCTTTCTCTCTTTCTTCTTCTCATCTGTTATGGACCGGTCCTGTAGCAATATGGTTTGTATGTTTTCTGCTTGAGAAACATTTAATAAAATAAAGAAATAATGCTTATCGACGATAACACTACGGCTCAGACAGACTTCATATAGTATGTTTGACCTTTGGCCCCTGAAACTTGAGTAGATTTTCACAGCTACATTTACCCATAAACGATACATAAAAAGATAAAGATCACCTACATCATCAGACAGCTTTACTGGTGTTTGAATGATGTGTGCAACTTCATGTTCGAACACATGGTTTCATATTGTATCCTGTATTCGTTTATTAGACACTACAGGTGAACAGGGTCAAACATGTAACTAACAGATATCAGCATGAAGCTTCCCCACTTCATGACTCACATCAACACAACTTTATATTACAAGTGTTTAATATGTACATGAGGCGTTATGTAATGTAGCTGTGGAGAGTTTAAATCTACACACACAGTTACAAACACACACTCTCATGTTCTCATGTTTCCTCTCGTCTGACAGAAGACGAGTTCTGGAATATAAATAACCCAAAATCTCAAAATTGACCAGAGTGTGTGTGTTAGTGTTAATATAAGTGTCTCTTCTTAACATAATTCTGTCTCTTTGTAATTAATAAGTGATGAACAGTTTCCAGTGTTTGTGTTCAGCTGCAGAATCAGCAGCTGGATGATCCTCCTCCCAGCTGCAACTGTGTGAAGTTAGACAGAGGCAGACACAACAGGACCGGAAAACAAGGGATTTTACCATCAAAATAAAAGCACAAACTACAATTTTTATTTTAAGGAAAAAATAAGTGTTTCCGATTTTTAGAGGCCTTAAGGTGTAAAATGATCCAGTATAAAAAAATAGTTATTTATCATGTTAGTGTTATTTATTGGGTTATTCAGTCGTAGTAATATGTAGTTATTTGACCCAATAACGACATTGTATTCGTATTTTTTGTTGGATCAAAAATCAAACCACCAAAGAAGTTACTTTTACCCAGTGTAATGTTATTTTTAGTATATTTTAGTCTTTTTTAAATAGATAGAAGTCGTGGAAAGAGTTCTCACATCTTTTACTTAAGGACAAGTAGTGATAAAGAAGTAAAAGTCCTGTATTAACATTTTTACTTTAGTACAATATAAAAATATTAGCATCAATATGTACATGAAGTACCAAACGTATAAGTACTTATGCAGAATTATATAATGTTATTGTCATATTATTATTTATGCATTAACGTGTTCATCACTTAAATGTTGCAGCAGGTAAATGTGGAGCTCATTGCAACTAAAGCTGCCAGATAAATGTAGTGAAGTAAGCAAACGTACAGTACCTGAGTTCATGTACTAAGCAGGTTTTATTTTGAAAACCGGATGTAACGTGTTGTGATGTAGTTGACAGCAGCTCCATGCTAAAGCGGGATCAGCTGATGGGAACTGACTCACCACTTCCCGGACAACATGAGCAGCATCGGGACAGAACACTAAGTGATTTTATTCTTCTGTGAGTGTGTGTGTGTGTGTGTGTGTGTGAGGAGGGTCAGCGCGAGCGGCCGGATCCGAATTCAGGTACGAATCACATTTATTTCCTAAAGAGGAATAAACAATAAAAAAACACCGAAACGTGAGAAGTTTCTCCAAAGTTTCCACATCTGTAGAAAACACGCGGTGATTCTTCATTGTGATGCATCAGATGTTAACGTTCGGGCTTTAAAGACATTGTTAAGATCTCGTCGACTAATCGATTACATTGAATCGACGCATCCGCTGTTTGAATCTTGTGTTTAGCACAGATGTGCTCATAGGTTCCTTGTAAATAAGTCATTCCTACATGAGAAAAGCTTTTTAAAACAAAATGTAAATGCTCTTATTCTGTCTAATCTTGTACTCATTGTTTTTGCTGTGAAGCACTTTGGGCTGCAATTCTTATATGAAAGGTGCTATAAAAATAAAGTTATTATTATTATTATTATTATTATTATAATAAACAAATACTAAAACGATCAATTAGTCGTTTATTCGACTAAATTAAGTTTTGGGGGTATTGAGTGTTCATTGGCTGTAAAGGTTTTACTGTCAGAGGTTACAAATAAATATCTTTATAGAATATTCTTATTTACGTGTAAAAGATAAAAAGTAATTACTTTATTGAAAGTATTAATACCAAAGTGTAGAAATGCTCTGTTACAAGTAGAAGTCCTGCACTAAAATCTTATTCAAGTAAAGAAAGTACTCATTATTCAGAATAATATATATTATAATTATTAATGTTTAATGTTGCAGATCGTTAAGGAGGAGCTTTGTTTTATTTTGAAACTATATTTTCTCTGTAGCTTGTGAATTTCACAAGTGATCAATAAAGTTTTATCTCAACCTATAATAATTAATGATAAATTATTTCTTGATTATAGTTATTTAGTTTTAATAATCTGAATATTTAAAGTAACTAAAGCTGTAAAAGTACAATGTTTCCCTCTGCATTGTAGTGGAGTAGAAGTACAAACTGAAGTACTTTATAACTGTACTTAAGTAAAAGTATTATGTAAGAATAATGTAGATTTGCTGCTTTTCTCACGATTAAAAGAAATAATGTGCAGAAGGATCGATAATGAAAATAACGTTTCTTCTCCCCAAGATGCATCCAGAGGTCAGAGGTCACGGTCTCCAGATGTTTTATGTTTCATTTTTAAAATAGGAACAAATACTTGTGCAGGTGAAGTAGAAAGCCTCCGCGAAGAGGAAGAAAATATATATTAATATAAATACAAAATTAAATATAAATGAACATGCATATAGTTTACATGTTTAATTAAATAGTTCATTATGATTAACTGCTGATGGAAAAAACTAAATCAAAGGATTCATTTCTAGATTCTGGATATAAATATGTACTTTGTTTAAATGTAACTTTGCTGACTTGTATTGTTCCTGTCAGATAAACCAATAAAAACATAATAATAGATAAACATTAATAATCACGTTTACTTATCATGTTTTTTATACATTTTATTTATTTATCGTAGTTTTGCATACATTAAGGTAGACAAAAACAATACAAAATAATAATGAAATAAATAAATGAAATTTAAAAAATATATATATATTAATAATTAAAATGAAGAAGTAAATAGATAATAATTACATGAAAGCCTTTCCCTACTCAGCTCCCCTGGGTATATGTATACATCTATTGACAGTAACAATAATACGAAAATAATTAAATAAAACACTATAAAAATAACTTGTTTTTACAAGTGAAATTGCTATATATTATGGCAAACACATATTTAACTTTTCTATATTTAAATTTTAATATTATTTATTATTTATTTATTTTTAAAGACTGTTTGACTCCATGGCGGGTCTCTGAGCTCCTCCTCGCTGTGGTGAAGATAAACCAGATTAAAGATGTCCGTCAGGGGGGGGGGAGTCTCCTCTGTCCTCCTGTCTCCGGGGAGGGACACGCCGGCGCTGCAGGTCAACGACGTCCCCGCCCTGGAGATCAAACTGGGAGCTCTGGTCGTCCTGCTCTCCGTCACTCTGCTGTTTGGATTCGCCCCGCTCTGCATCGTACGGGGAGCCGGACGCTGCAATATGGAGCCAGGCAAGTAGCTCCAGATGTGTTGAGTGTTTGTGATGAACTGAAGAGGAAGATTCTTCTTCATGTAACACACACATTAATGTATCAGGAACATGTAACACACACATTAATGTAGCAGGAACATGTAACACACATTAATGTAACAGGAACATGTAACACACACATTAATGTAACAGGAACATGTAACACACACATTAATGTAGCAGGAACATGTAACACACACATTAATGTAACAGGAACATGTAACACACACATTAATGTAACAGGAACATGTAACACAGGAACATGTAACACACACATTAATGTAACAGGAACATGTAACACACATTAATGTAACAGGAACATGTAACACACACATTAATGTAACAGGAACATGTAACACACACATTAATGTAACAGGAACATGTAACACACACATTAATGTAGCAGGAACATGTAACACACACATTAATGTAACAGGAACATGTAACACACACATTAATGTAACAGGAACATGTAACACAGGAACATGTACACACACATTAATGTAACAGGAACATGTAACACACATTAATGTAACAGGAACATGTAACACACACATTAATGTAACAGGAACATGTAACACACACATTAATGTATCAGGAACATGTAACACACATTAATGTAACAGGAACATGTAACACACACATTAATGTAACAGGAACATGTAACACACACATTAATGTAACAGGAACATGTAACACACACATTAATGTAACAGGAACATGTAACACACACATTAATGTAACAGGAACATGTAACACACACATTAATGTAACAGGAACATGTAACACACACATTAATGTAACAGGAACATGTAACACACACATTAATGTATCAGGAACATGTAACACACATTAATGTAACAGGAACATGTAACACACACATTAATGTAACAGGAACATGTAACACACATTAATGTAACAGGAACATGTAACACACACATTAATGTAACAGGAACATGTAACACACACATTAATGTAGCAGGAACATGTAACACACACATTAATGTAACAGGAACATGTAACACACACATTAATGTAACAGGAACATGTAACACAGGAACATGTAACACACACATTAATGTAACAAGAACATGTAACACACATTAATGTAACAGGAACATGTAACACACACATTAATGTAACAGGAACATGTAACACACACATTAATGTAACAGGAACATGTAACACACACATTAATGCAACAGGAACATGTAACACACACATTAATGTAGCAGGAACATGTAACACACACATTAATGTAACAGGAACATGTAACACACACATTAATGTAACAGGAACATGTAACACACACATTCATGTAACAGGAACATGTAACACACACATTAATGTAGCAGGAACATGTAACACACACATTCATGTAACAGGAACATGTAACACACACATTAATGCAACAGGAACATGTAACACACACATTAATGTAGCAGGAACATGTAACACACACATTCATGTAACAGGAACATGTAACACACACATTAATGCAACAGGAACATGTAACACACACATTAATGTAGCCGGAACATGTAACACACACATTCATGTAACAGGAACATGTAACACACACATTAATGTAACAGGAACATGTAACACACACATTAATGTAACAGGAACATGTAACACACACATTAATGTAACAGGAACATGTAACACACACATTAATGTAACAGGAACATGTAACACACACATTAATGCAACAGGAACATCAGATATAATATAAAACATTTACTGCACAATCAGTCCGTTACTTTGGAGTCAGGTTGACCCCGATCTTGGTCTTGCAGGTTTGCGGCGCAGGCTGCTGAGCCTTATCAGCTGTTTTGCTGGAGGAGTGTTCTTGGCCACCTGCCTGCTGGACCTGCTGCCGGACTACCTGCAGGGTATGGACGAGGCCTTCAGCAGTGCCGGAGTCACAGTAAGTTATATAAACTTCCCAACGCTGAGCGGACAGAACGACGGCGTCCGGTTCATTGGTGCAAAGTTCAACAGGACAAATAAAACTTTTTATTTAAAGTAACTTTTTTAGATGACACCATGACCCCCGAGTTTAAACCGTCAAACTTTCAGGAAGAGGGCGGCAGAAGGTCGATGCTAAAAAGGCACTGCTGGGAAATCTGTGTGTGTGTGTGTGTGTGTGTGTGTGTGTGTGTGTGTGTGTGTGTGAGAGTGAGTGAGTAAGTGGAGGGAGTTTAACGGGAATCTCTCCTCCCTCACAAAAAGTATTGAATTAACTTCAAGCTGCTTCAACAGGCAAAAGTTACTTCCTGCGGGTAACAGTGTGTGTGTGTGTGTGTGCGTGTGCGTGTGCGTGTGCGTGTGTGTGTGTGTGTGTGTGTGTGTGACCCTTGCTCTCCTTTCTCCTCCCACACTTCCTGCATTTAGAAAGTAAAAAAGTAAGAATAATTATCAATAAAGGCAGAGAGTCGCTCCTTTAAATGTGTTTTATTATTATTATTATGACGTTATGTTATAGTTCATCCAGTTGAACCGACTTGAAACGAAATAAGAATCTTCCAGATTAAAAAACAGTCAATGGACTTCCATCCATCCATCGTCTACCGCTTATCCGGGATCGGGTCGCGGGGGCAGCAGCTCCAATAAGGAACCCCAATCTTCCCAGGCCAGTGAGGAGATATAATCTCTCCACCGAGTCCTGGGTCTTCCCCGGGGTCTCCTCCCAGCTGGACGTGCCTGGAACACCTCCCTAGGGAGGCGCCCAGGTGGCTCCTTACTAGATGAACCACCTCAACTGACTCCTTTCAATGTAAAGGAGCAGCGGCTCTACTCCGAGTCTCTCACGGATGGCTGAGCTTCTCACCCTATCTCTAAGGGAGACGCCAGCCACCCGTCTGAGAAAACCCATTTCGGCCACTTGTACCCGTGATCTCGTTCTTTCGGTCATGACCCAGCCTTCATGACCATAGGTGAGGGTAGGAACGAAGATCGACCGGTATATTGAGAGCTTTGCCTTCTGGCTCAGCTCTCTTTTCGTCTTTTTTGTATGGTAAAGTGACTGTAATACCGCCCCCGCTGCTCCGATTCTCCGGCCAATCTCTCAACAAGACCCCGAGGTACTTAAACTCTTTCACTTGGGGTAATGGCTCATTCCCTACTCGGAGTAGGCAATCCACCGGTTTCCTGCTGAGAGCCATGGCCTCAGATTTGAGGTGCTGATCCTCATCCCAACCGCTGCACACTCGGCTGCGAACCGATCCAGTGACTGTTGAAGGTCACAGACCGATGATGCCATAAGGACCACATCATCTGCAAAGAGCAGCGATGAGATCCTCAGGTCACCGAACTGCAACCCCTCTCCTCCACGACTACACCTCGATATCCTATCCATGAAAATCACGAACAGGATTGGTGATAAAGCGCAGCCCTGGCGGAGGCCAACATTCACTGGAAACGAATCCGACTTACTGCCGAGTATCCGGACACAACTCTCGCTTTGGGCGTACAGGGATTGGATGGCCCTCAAAAGTGACCCCCTCACCCCATACTCCCGTAGCACCTCCCATAATATCACCCGGGGGAGCTGGTCATACGCCTTCTCCATATCCACAAACCAAATGCAGACCGGATGGGCGTACTCCCAGGCCCCCTCCAGGATCCTTGCGAGAGTGAAGAGTTAGTCCGTTGTTCCACGACCAGGACGGAATCCGCATTGTTCCTCTTCAATCAGAGGTTCGACTACCGGCTGAACCCTCCTTTCCAGTACCTTGGAGTAGACTTTACCAGGGAGACTGAGAAGTGTGATACCCCTGTAGTTGGTACACACTCTCTGGTCCCCCTTTTTAAATAGGGGAACCACCACCCCGGTCTGCAAACCCCTAGGCACTGTCCCAGACTTCCATGCAATGTTGACGAGGCGTATCAACCAAGACAGCCCCTCAACACCCAAAGCCTTCAGCATTTCTCGACGGATCTCATCAACCCCTGCGGCTTTACCACTGTGGAGTTCTTTGACTACCTCAGTGACTTCCATCAGGGAACTTGACGATGATCCCCTATCAGCTTCCAGCTCTGCCTCTACCATAGAGGGCGTGTTAGTCGGATTCAGGAGTTCCTCAAAGTGCTCCTTCCACCGGCCGATAACCTTCTCAGTCGAAGTCAGCAGGGTCCCACCCTTGCTGTACACAGCTTGGATGGTTCCTCGCTTCCCCCCCCTGAGGTGCCGGATGGTTTTCCAGAAGCACCTGGGTGCCGACCGAAAGTCCTTCTCCATAGCTTCTCCGAACTTCTCCCACACCCACTGCTTTGCCTCTGACACGGCAGAGGCTGCCGCCCTTCTAGTCCTTCGGTACCCTGCAACTGTTTCCGGAGTCCTCCCGGATAACATAACCCGGAAGGACTCCTTCAGTCGGACAGCTTCCCTGACCACCAGGGTCCACCACGGTGTTCGAGGGTTACCACCCCTTGAGGCACCTAAGTCCTTGAGACCACAGCTCATCACCGCAGCTTCAGCAATAGAGGTTTTGAACATCGCCCACTGAGGTTCAATGCCCCCAACCTCCACAGGGATGTCTGAAAAGCTCAGCCGGAGGTGTGAGTTAAAGATCCCCAGGACAGGGGCTTCCTCCAGACGTTCCCAGTTCACCTGCACTACCCGTTTGGGTTTACCAGGTCTGTCCAGAGTCTTCCCCCACCCCTTGATCCAACTCACCACCAGATGGGGATCAGTCGACAGCTCCGCCCCTCTCTTCATCCGAGTGTCCAAAACATGCGGCCTCAGATCAGATGATACGATTACAAAATCGATCATTGACCTTTGGCCTAGGGTGCTCTGGTACCACGTGCACTTATGAGCATCCTTATGTTCGAACATGGTGTTTGTTATGGCCATTCCATGACTAGCACAGAAGTCTAACAACAAACGACCGTTCGGGTTTAGATCAGGGAGGCCCTTCCTCCCAATCACGCCTCTCCAGGTGTCTCCATCGTTTCCCACGTGTGCGTTGAAGTCTCCCAGCAAGACTACGGAGTCCCCTACTGGAGCCCCCTGCAGGGCTCCATTCAGGGTCTCCAAGAAGGCCGAATACTCCGAACTGCGGTTTGGGGCATAGGCACAAACAACAGTCAGATTTTTCCCCCCCATAACCCGAAGGCGTAGGGAGGCGACCCTCTCGTCCACCGGGGTAAACTCCAACGTAGCGGCGCTCAGCCGGGGGCTAATGAGTATCCCCACCCCGGCCCGACGCCTCACACCTTGGGCAACTCCGGAGAAGAATAGAGTCCAACCCCTATCCAGGAGTACGGTTCCAGAGCCAAGACTGTGCGTAGAGGTAAGCCCCACCAGATCCAACTGGTAGCGATCCACCTCCCGCACTAGTTCCGGCTCCTTCCCCCACAGAGAGGTGACGTTCCACGTCCCCAGAGCCAGCCTCTGCTGCCCGGGCCTGGTCCGTCGAGGTCCCTGACCATCACTGCCACCCGTGTGACAGCGCACCCGACCCCATCAGTTTTTCCCATGAATGGTGGGCCCACAGGATGGATGGATGGGTGGCACCACGTAGCTTCTTCGGGCTGTGCCCGACCGGGCTCCGTGGCAAACCCGGCCACCAGGCGCTCGCTGTCGGGCCCTCCCTCTGGGCCTGGCTCCAGACGGGGGCCCTGGGCTTCCTCCGGGCAGGGTCTCTCCTTTCCTTTCCCTTTTTTTCATGAAGTCGTTTTTGAACCATTCTTAGTCTGGCCCCTCGCCTGAGACCAATTTGCCTTGGGAGACCCTACCAGGAGCACTAGGCTCCAGACAACACAGCTCTCAGGTTCATAGGGACACACAAACCTCTCCACCACGATAAGGTGATGGTTCCCAGAGAGGTCAAAGGACTTCATTTGTGAAATAGTTTTAAAAAGAAAAAGGTTAATATACACTTACATATAAAATTAAATTAGATTATTATCAAATAAAAACTAAGCTTTTAACCCAAGTGTGTGAATGAATATTTGTTTGGAACTTTTTAGTAATATATTATATAAATATGTTATATATTATATAAATATATTTTATAAATATATTTTATTTTATTTCTAGAAAAGTAGTAGTAGAAAATAATTAATCAAATCAAATTTATTTGTATAGCCCAATATCACAAATTATACATTTGTCTCAGTGTGCTTTACAGACTGTACAGGTTACGACACCCTCTGTCCTTAGACCCTCGCATCGCACAAGGAAAAACTTCCTAAAAGAAACCCCATAATTAAAGGGGGAAAAATGGAAGAAACCTCAGGGAGAGCAACTGAGGAGGGATCCCTCTCCCAGGACGGACACACGTGCAATAGATGTCGTGTGTACAGGATAAACAACATAGTACAAATACAACACTTGACAGAAATTATGAAAAAAAAAAGAGAAAGTATGGATGAATCCAGGAAAATGTCAAAAAGGCTTCCCGGTGTCCAGCAGGACCAGGGCAGCAGGCGCAGCCACGATTCATGATCCTGACGTAAACTTTATCAGTGGCAACCTGCCACATGAGAGACAGACACTCCGGGGATGATGCCCCGGATGGTGAGTTAGTAACATACATTTACATAAATGCATACAGATAGAGAGGGAGAAGAAGAGAGGGAGGGGAGGAGAGCGGAAGAGAAGGAAGAGAGCAGGGAGGTGTCCCTGGCAGTCTAAGCCTATTGCAGCATAACTAGGGGCTGATCCAGGGCAAGCCTGAGCCAGCCCTAACTATAAGCTTTATCAAAAAGGAAAGTCTTTAGCCTGCTCTTAAATGTGGAGAGTGTGTCTGCCTCCCGAACACAAACTGGAAGCTGGTTCCACTGGAGAGGAGCTTGATAGCTGAAGGCTCTGGCTCCCATTGTACTCTTAGAGACTCTAGGAACCACAAGTAACCCTGCAGTCTGGGAGCGTAATGCTCTAGTTGGTTTATAAGGTACTATGAGATCTTTAAGATATGCTGGAGCCTGACCATTAATTGATTTGTAAGTCAGAAGAAGGATTTTGAATTTTATTCTGTATTTTACCGGGAGCCAGTGCAGAGCAGCTAATACAGGAGTAATATGATCCCCTTTCCTTGTTCTTGTCAATACACGTGCCGCTGCATTTTGGATCAACTGAAGAGTCTTAAGCGACTTTTTGGGACAACCTGATAACAATGAGTTGCAGTAATCCAGCCTTGAAGTAACAAATGCATGGACTAGTTTTTCTGCATCATTTTGAGGATGTGTCTTATTTTTGCAATGTTACGTAGATGAAAGAAGGCAGTCCTTGAGATTTGTTTTATGTGGGAGTTAAACGACAGATCTTGATCAAAGATGACGCCAAAATTCCTTACAGTGGTGCTGGAGGCCAAATTAATGCCATCCAGAGCTTCTATGTCATTAGAAAATGCGTTTCGGAGGCGTTTAGGGCCAAGTATAATAACTTCAGTTTTGTCTGTGTTTAACATCAAAAAGTTGCTAGACATCCAAGTTTTTATGTCCTTAAGGCTTGAAGTTTAGCCAATTGATTGGTTTCATCTGGTTTAATTGATAGATATAATTGGGTATCATCCGCATAACAATGAAAGTTTATAGAGTGGTTCCTTATAATATTGCCCAAAGGAAGCATATATAAGGTGAATAGAATCGGTCCAAGTACAGAACCCTGCGGAACTCCAAGACTGACTTTGGCTGTCATGGAGGATTTATCGTTAACAAGTACAAATTGAGATCGCTCAGATAAATAGGACTTGAACCAGCTTAGTGCGGTTCCTTCTATGCCAATGCAATGTTCCAGTCTCTGTCGTAGAATGTCATGATCAACAGTGTCGAAAGCAGCACTGAGGTCTAACAAGACAAGAACAGAGACAAGTCCTTTGTCTGATGCCATTAGAAGGTCATTGGTAACTTTCACCAGTGCCGTCTCTGTGCTATGATGAACTCTAAATCCAGATTGAAAAACTATTATTATGTAAAAGATCACACAACTGTTTTGCGACTGCTTTCTCGAGGATCTTAGCGAGAAAGGGAAGGTTAGATATCGGCCTATAGTTGGCTAAAACCTCTGGATCAAGACCAGGCTTTTTAAGAAGTGGTTTTATTACAGCTACTTTAAAGGATTGTGGTACGTAGCCAGATAATAGAGACAGGTTGATCATATTTAATAACGAGGTGTTAATTAAGGGTAAAACTTCTTTAAACAGTTTAGTTGGAATCGGGTCTAAAAGACAGGTTGATGCTTAGACGATGAGATTGTTGAAGTTAGTTGGTTAAGGTTGATTGGAGTAAAACAGTCTAGATATATTTCAGGAGTTACAGATGTTTTTAAAATTCCGGCAGTTGAAGTTAAGTCATTACCAATTGAGGTCAGGAGGAGATTAATTTTGTCTCTAATAATTATAATTTTATCGTTAAAGAAGCTCATGAAGTCGTCACTACTGAGAGATATAGGAACAGAAGGCTCTGTAGAGCTGTGGCTCTCTGTCAGCCTCAGTGCTGAACAGAAACCTGGGGTTGTTCTTATGTTCTTCTATGAAGGAAGAGTAATAAGCTGCTCTGCATTACGGAGAGCCTTCTTATACGCTTTAACATTATCTCACCAGACTAAACGAGATTCTTCCAATTTAGTGGAACGCCATTTACTTTCAAGATTTCTTGACTTTTGTTTTAGTTTGCGGATTTGTAAATTAAGCCATGGAGCTTTCTTTTTCTGTTTTATGTAATAGAAGGTTAATAATCTTAAACACTGATATTTCTGAGCTGAAATGTCCTTTTACTTTAAGTTCCTTATCTGCCTGTAAAGCAGGATTTTACCTTAAAACATTATTGTTATTTAATCTCGTCTTAATTAATAAAAAACAACTACTAACTGTAACAAAATGGTGGAATTATCGTAGCTTTTGACAGTTAAATATAAATATTTATAAATATTAATAAATAAGATGATTGTCTTCTTCTCTGCCCGCAGCTCCGCTTCCCTCTGCCTGAGTTCATCATGGCGATGGGCTTCTTCCTGGTCCTGGTCCTGGAGCAGGTCATCCTGGCCTTCAAGGACCAGTCGTCCTCTCACGTGGACGAGCGGCGGGCTCTGCTGGTGGACGGTGTCCAGGCGAACGACAGGAGTGGCCGTCAACACTCTCACCGGCGCCGGGGGTCGGAGGACTCCGACGGCGGCCACTTCCACGTGGACTTCGGCTCCCAGTCCGCCCTGCGCGCCTTCATCCTGGTCTTCTCGCTGTCTCTGCACTCGGTGTTTGAGGGTTTGGCGGTGGGGCTGCTGGAGGAGGCGAAGGAGGTGCTGGAGATCTGTCTGGCACTGTTGATCCACAAGAGCATCATTTCCTTCAGCCTGGCCTGTAAGTTGACGCAGGGCCGGCTCCGGCGCTCGGTGGTGGCCGGCTGCCTGCTCCTGTTCGCCGTCATGTCCCCGCTGGGCATTGGTTTGGGCGTCGTCCTCACCGAGACCAAGGCATCCCCGCAACACCAGCTGGCCCGCTGCACGTTGGAGGGGCTGGCGGCGGGGACCTTCATTTACATCACCTTCATGGAGATCCTGCCGCACGAGCTCAGCTCCGGCGGGAACCGCATCCCGAAGGTGGCTATGCTGCTGGTCGGCTTCGCCGTGGTCACCGGCGTGCTCTTCATCAAACTGTAACCATAGAAACAGACGTGTCCGAGTCCATTAAACCAGCAGGAATCCTTTAAAGGTGCAACATGTAAGAAACGATCATCAGAGTGAAGACGTCTGTGTGCTGCAGAGATCTCCTGAGGTTAGCATGCTAACAGCTAGCTGACTAATTAATAACCACGTGTTGGACACACTGCACCTTTAACATTATGGAACGTATAAATACTTTCTGCACCTTTAACATCATGGAACATATAAATACTTTCTGCACCTTTAACATCATGGAACATATAAATACTTTCTGCACCTTTAACATCATGGAACATATAAATACTTTCTGCACCTTTAACATCATGGAACATATAAATACTTTCTGCACCTTTAACATCATGGAACATATAAATACTTTCTGCACCTTTAACATCATGGAACATATAAATACTTTCTGCACCTTTAACATCATGGAACGTATAAATACTTTCTGCACCTTTAACATCATGGAACGTATAAATACTTTCTGCACCTTTACCCTTTTAACACCTAAGCCAAAAAAGCCTCAACATTTTCGCCTGGACTTTTTTGCTTATTTTGACTATAAAAAAGGTCAGGAAATGTCCTGTGAGTAAGTGATTTTGCCCATTTTCCAACAACACCTGGACCTTTCCATATCTGGCAGTCATTTACAATTTATTGCATGTTATGAGAGTGTAATAACATGAAGAGAAACACAAAAGCGGAATTTGAGTTTAGTGGTTTAGTGAACAAAAAACACAGCAAGTGTACATGAATAAGAGATTTAACATGTTACATTTGAAGTTTGAAATGTATACAACTATATCCAGTAAAAGTTTTGAGTCTTTTACTCTTACATCTGCAAAAACAGGCCATAAAATGGAAAATATGTCCAGGCGTTTTTCCCCACACAGGGTAATTCTCTCCTCTCTCAGTGTCCCTTCACATGCAGAGGTCTTGGTGGTACTGCCAGTGACTGTTCCTGTTGCTCCTGTTTTCTCTGGGTCACTCACATGAAGATTAGATCAAATGGCCATGAACTGTCCTGTACAGTCTGGGGACATGACAGTGGCAGGGAATGACACATGGAAAATGGTTTGCTTACACCAAAAGTTGCTCATCTTTCTGCAGGTCCAAAACTGACATGTACAGCAACATGCCTGTGGACTTCTTCATTTCTTCTGGAGTTATTTCAGTCCAGATGAACTTTCTCCCTCTCTCCAGGCTTTTGGCTGCATTCTTGTTTGTGTATTCAGAGAGGAGTTTGAAAACTGCAGCATCAAAGTGGGAATAAATGTCACCTGGTGCTGGGTTTCCCATATCGAGAGGGGGTTGGACACCTGGGGTCCATCATCTCTGCTCTGCCTCAGTCTGCCATCTTGTGGTGTGATGTGGTGAGGGGCTTCTGTGTCTGACAGCATCACTAGATCATCCAGCATCCCCACAGCTCCCTCTACAGGCCTGAATGTGATCTCTGGTGACACCTCCTCCTCTCCAGCTAAAGCTTGTACACAGCCTCGGCTAGGACGCAGGCTACTTGAAGAAGACGCGCACATTTACGCATATAAAGTACAATTACACACCTAGTACAATCTTACAGACTTGGTACACTGTTCTAAACAAGTCACAACGCAATACAAGTGTTGATTTACATACCGTCTTGCTTTCATTTGAATTCAATCCGCTGTTTTCCGGCTCTATTTCTCCGCTGTGTTGTTTTTGTCTCTCCAGCGCTCTGTGTGTATTCGCTCACAACGAAGGCGCTGTTTCGCGGGCTTCCAGAGGGCCGTAAGTGAAGTTACCGTAAAGCTTTCAGAAACCGTTGAAATATTTCCGATTGCGCAAACTTTGTCATAATTACGGTAATCCAAAGTTTTTCTTGCAAAATGTGTCGTCGCCGACACATTCGGTGTTTAAGGGTTAACATCATGGAACATATAAATACTTTCTGCACCTTTAACATCATGGAACATATAAATACTTTCTGCACCTTTAACATCATGGAACATATAAATACTTTCTGCACCTTTAACATCATGGAACATATAAATACTTTCTGCACCTTTAACATCATGGAACATATAAATACTTTCTGCACCTTTAACATCATGGAACATATAAATACTTTCTGCACCTTTAACATCATGGAACATATAAATACTTTCTGCACCTTTAACATCATGGAACGTATAAATACTTTCTGCACCTTTAACATCATGGAACATATAAATACTTTCTGCACCTTTAACATCATGGAACGTATAAATACTTTCTGCGCTCTTTAATTAACATCATGGAACGTATAAATACTTTCTGCACCTTTAACATTATGGAACGTATAAATACTTTCTGCGCTCTTTAATTAACATCATGTAGATTTCATTCGTCGCTTCATGACGACGTAGTTCAAAGGAACCCAACAGCTTCAACCAGCAAAGCTTTGAATCTGAAGATGATTCTTTATTATTTATTATTCGCTAATCTATTAGATTACTGTTAAACTGTTGATCTAGAAAACATCAGAGAAATGTCCCCCCCCCTCCACACACACACACACACACAGGAACCAGACACCACATCTCCTTGTGGTCGTTCATATGACGTGTCTTTGTGACTGTTTTGCGTCTAGTTGCACTCCCTTGTGGTCATCGTGTGGTTGTTTTGAGTGTCTTTGTCGTCGTTTTGAGTCGGTTGTCGTAGTTTTGGAAATTTCGTTCGTTAGTTGGGCCGCGGCCCCCCCCCGGCCTCTGGCTGTGAGCCCGGTGGCTGGAACACATCCACGTTAACAAAGATAGAAAACAGAGAAAAGCAAGTCTGCACTTGAGAAGCTGGAAGCAGAAAATATTTGGTTTTAATAAATAACATAAATGTTTTTGAGTAATTACACTTAACAGTTTGTAGCATGTTGTTTCTGCTTTCTCAGAACCAACATCTCGCCTCATAATAATGAAAAATATCTGCAATGAAATAGAAACTTTTATTTTGTAGACGTGAAGCTGGTCAGACAGATCTGGAGACAGAAGGGAGATTTTGGGATTTCCCTCTTTTTCTTCGACGACAGGGCAGAAACACACAAACACTTTCTCTTCTGGTCAACGGGAAACTTTCCTCCTTTCACTTCGTCTGAAAAGACAAACAATGAGCCGGTTGTTGTCCAGACTGAGGGGGGGGGGGGGGGACCTTCAATCTGCTCCACTGTGATTTAGAAATGTATTTTTGTAATTATCAAAGTATTTTATCCAAAGTCATTTTAAGATTATAGTATTTTGATCATTGAGATTAATGTATAAAATCTGTTATATTTTGTAATGCGATGATACGTGCAAGACTGAATTAAACATTATAGTTTTCAGATCATACAGTCACTCAGATTCTTTATTTGTGTTTTCAAATTAATAACTCTAAGGCCACAAAGGAATTAGAAATAGTTACCTTGTGTTTTCTTTTCTTTTTTCCCCATCAGTAAGATTAGATTGTAAACAACTATTTTGACTAAATAAGATGAAAATGTTCTTTGAAAAATAAGTAAATAAACTAATAATTTGTCTTTTATTCATAAAAAATTGACATTTCTCAAATAAAACAAGTAATTGCTAAATCATATATGATGAACAAGTATATATATATTAATAATAGGGCTGTAATTTTTTTAATCGCTTGACAGCCCTAATTAATATATATAATATACAAAATATTATTATTATTATTATTAATATTTGTTATGAAATTATCCAAAAATATATTTAAAATGTACTTTTCCAAGGTGTGCCTGTTAAATGTATTGTTATTAATATTTTGTATTAATAAGTTATAATTTATCCTTTAATTATTAGTGGTGGTGTTGAAACATCCACGTAGTTATGCAGTAAATGCTTATTTTAAATGTATGTAATACTGCAAGACAACTTCAATAGTCTTCCAGCACCAGATAAATTAAACAACATTAAAATGTTAAATGCTTGTTTTATTATTATTATTATTATTATTATTAGGAGGAGGAGGAGTAGAGGAGTAGTAGGAGGAGAGGGAGGAGAAGAACAACAGAGACAAGAGAGAGAGAGACAGAGAGAGCTAGAGAGAGAGAGACAGAGAGAGAGAGAGAG
This sequence comes from Cottoperca gobio, assembly GCF_900634415.1. Taxonomy (NCBI): domain Eukaryota; kingdom Metazoa; phylum Chordata; class Actinopteri; order Perciformes; family Bovichtidae; genus Cottoperca; species Cottoperca gobio. The sequence continues at coordinate 520,025 of NC_041370.1, read as the reverse complement.
AGAGAGAGAGAGAGAGAGAAGAGGAAGAGAGAGAGAGAGAGAGAGAGACAGAGAAGAGACAGAGAGAAAGACAGAGAGAGAGAGGAGAGAGAGAGAGAACGATGGTAGATATATATATATATATTTATATATATTATAGAGAGACATATACATAGAGATAGATATAATAGATTATAGATATATAGAGATATATATATATATATATACATAACATATAATAATATATAGATATCATAATATACATATATATATATAACTGAGAAAGAATGTTGAGGGTGCCATTTGCTTTAGTGTTTACATAACTGTTATAAAAGAAACGAAGTCAGGATGCTATGTTGCTCCAAGAAGCAAATGTCTCTGCATATATACCCAAAGATAAAAAGATTGAGTTCAAAGGACTGGGTTCTTCAGATGGGAGGGAATGACCTTACAAACATCAAAAGGAACTAATCTAACAGAGATCATCTTTGGTTTGTTGCTTGTTTACAGTAAATAACAGATGTGCTGATCAATCACCTGTTGACTGATGTTCTATAGCTCATCAGCAGTTTGTCCCCTGCTGTGTGTATCACTCAGTCACTAGAGTCAAGGGACCAAGTGTGTATAACATCTCTGTGTGTTCTCTTCCTCTCTGTGCCCTCCTGCAGACTACACTGTGTTCTGTAGAACTGGTGTCTTTGAGATCTCAAATAAATAAGTAAAGACAACTCTGTCTCTATCACCATATATTTGACTTTATATACATCTCTCCAGAGTAAAGTAGGAAAACTTCCACAACCACTCTCATAGGGGTCACAGTGCTGGGTCACCCGTAGAACCCCACTGGAAGCATGAGGTTCAGTGGCTTCCTAAAAGGGCAATTGGCTTTGTTTGCAGCCAATCTAAAGACTCCAAACTGCAGACCATTTGACTTACAACTAACTACTCCAATATTTAATTTACCAGTGCCTATGATTCAGAATAAGAAATGCCATCCTAACGTTTATCAAATATATCCAGTCCTGAAAAGACAATTGATATATCATTACCAGACAAAATAGTTAACGGTGAAAATGGCCTGAACTCTGCCTGACACAAGCTCCCACCTGGTCGCCCAGCCCCAGTTGTTTCTGTCTGTCTTCCAGGGAGTAGAGGAGACACGAGCAGCTGTCCCACAGAGCCTCCATCTCAGTGGGCTGGTCCTTAAATGCCTGGCTGGCCTTCACCAGAGCTTGCAGCTTGTCCTGGGTGGACATAGCACAGCTTGGACATGTGTTGATTCAACTCTGTGAACATTCTTTAGACCATATTTAATAGTGTCATTGTATCGGCCTGCATTGGGTTGTACAGGTGTTCATCTCGTTGTGTCTGTTTGTTTGCTGTTTGTACCTTGGGTAGATTTGGAATGAACTTAGTGTCTCCGAAAGACTTGTAGTTTCCCATGTTGGCATACAGACCAGCTGCATACACCAAGAGTGCCTAAATACCAAACACAAGAAAAGATACAATAAAATTCATCCTGTGTAGAGCACAATGAACATCTTTATAAAGACAGAAACAGACAAAGACTGTGTACCTGGTACTCCTCAGAGCTGAGCCCAGCTGCTGTGGCGACCTGCTCCAGCTCTGCAGGCGTCTGCTTCCTGAAGATTCTCTGCAGCAACACAAAGATATCTGCCGACTCTATGGACGTCTGCAGCAGCACTGCCAGACCACCGTACCTAAGACAGCAAATGTTTTTTTGGTGAGAAATGTTTTATTTATTGATTTCAATGGTGCTTGATTTGAACTTGCTTCATCCTGAGATTAGTAACGTACCATGCAGCGCGTGACAGGTAGTGGGCGTACATCTTCTCGTGAGGGGAAAGCAAACGAAAGGCTTCGCCGCAGTCAAGAGCACAGACACCGATGTCATTTGGGAGGTAGTACTGGGAGTCGACCATCTTTAGTCTGAGGTTTAACACTGACGGTGAGGAACTGAATAAGGAGAGGTGAAGGGAGGTGGGGAAAGAGAAAAGATTGAGGAAGAGCGGGACAGATGAGGGAAAAGTGAGTCAGGATGTGTAAATGGGATGAGAAAGAAAGATGGAAGACAGAAAGATGGAAAAACAGGATAGTAATGAAATGAGTGGAGCATGGGATAATAGAACCAACCACATTGGCTTTTCTTTCCTTCTACATAACTATGAGATCTAGCTAGTGTTTGCACACCTGTCTGTCACAGCGTTAAGCAGGTTAGGCAGATTGTGTACTACAAACACAAAGGCACATTTATAACGGTTATACCGATGTACTCGTAAAACACTAAACCGGCTTTTAACATTATATATTATGAGGAATATAATCCACTCAAAGAACAATGATATTCCATTTACAATAATATAAAACAGAAAAGCACCTCATCATATTTGTATTATCACAATTGTTGACAACTAAATTCCTATTGATCTATAAAAAAAATGGCAAAGCACCAATATTGATTGATTATAGTTTCTTATATTTGAGTATTATACAAAGATACTTTCTGTAGAGGTAAAGGGAGTGAATAAAGTGGTGCGCAGTGTAATGAAAGGACATTGTTAAAGTATAAAGAGGTGAGTTTAAAGGTAAAACTGGTTTTACCAAGCTACTAGTATATTCAAATGACATAAAGTTTCTGATACAAACAGCAGGTGCTCATAACGGACCACAGCAGCAACTCCAAAGGGAGCCAGTTATAATGACTGAAGTCAGTTTCGGTTTCACTTTCAACTAAAACATAATAAAGTGAAGCTCCTCTCTGCTCCTTTAATGAGCTGCTCACAGATGCATGTGGAGGAAGTAAATACTGTAAATACTGTAAATACTGTAAATACGTTTAGTCTGCAGGCCACTGCAAACATCTACATCAATGTTCCCGTTACTCTTAGCGGGTATACTATATATATATATATATATATATATATATATATATATATATATATATATATATATATATATATATATATATTTCTATGTATCATGAGCTACTATTTAGTACATTTCGAGGGGTATAAAGGCGGATACCAACTCAACAGCTTGTTACCTTATTTATCTTCAACAGCTCCGGCGAACGTCAAATTGCAGTCTCACGCTGTACACTTCCTGCTACGTAAGACCCGCCCCTCAACCAATCACAGGTTGTAGATTGTGGTTAAAGGAAAAACTAACCAATCACGAAGTAACTGCGCCGAATTTTTGATGCACTTCACGTCGTAATTTTCTGACCAAGGGCAAGCGTGAACAACACGATATATACATTTCTAAAACCAAGTACACAAGCCTGTGACACTACATAAAACAAATAATGACACTACATCAGGGGCTACTTGACGAGATGGCCGAGTGGTTAAGGCGATGGACTGCTGATCCAGTGTGCACATGTAGGTTCGAATCCCATACCCATGTGTTCATCCCCTTAGACATTATAAGTGTTATAATGTAGATAGGTTTACAAACCACACAGTATTTAATCAGTTTATTGATTTCTAAAAAACAGGATGAGAGAGTGAATTATTTACAAGGGATGCGCAACATAAAGTATTACGTTTTCTTTGATGAATGGGACAACTAGTCAGATGCACTGACTAGAAATGGTAGCACCATAAGAGAAATGTTAACAAACATCTGGGCTTCCAACACATCTGTGTGTGTGTGTGTGTGTGTGTTTATTTTAGGGTTCATGCTTGGATTTTGCCTTCCCTCCTGTCAGGAGGCGTTGCAGGGAGTATCCAACGATAGCAGTCTGAAAAGCTCAGGCTCTTGTCCACAGCACAGCTGGTGCAGTAGACGATCCCCAGAGCCAGCATCACTACGAGGAACACACACAGAGGCACCAGCAGGGCCACCGGGAGCCAGCTCTTGTCATGCTTCCGTTTACCTGGAGCCTCCGCTGTGCCACTGACGTCCTCTATACTATCCACGTCAGATCCCTTCCCAGCGGCTGACCCGTTTGCAGTTCCATCACCTTCTGTCATAGTTTCAGCCTTATTATCAATTTCATTGCCTGTGTTGTCTTTTTGCGTTGGGGACGGGGCTGTCTGATATCGCTTTGGTGATAGGGCATCCCATTGGTTAAGGTGATTGTCTGACCCATGAGCCATGTCTGGGGCGAGCACTTCTGGGGCTTCTGTCAGCCAGTCAACGTCAAAGTTAGTGTCAGCTTCAAAGTTTGAGTCAGGAGTGAATGAGGTGGACCAGGGAATATCAAGGTCAGGGTCTAAGTCAGATATGTGAGCGAAGTCACTAGGGTCAGGGGTAAGAGTAGAATATTCTTCATCTTCAAGAGAAGGCTGGCAGCTGAGCCCATCGGACTGCAGGTCCCCACTGTGTTTTCACAAGTGCCTTCACAGCTGCCCTCATCCAGGCACTCATCGATGTCCTCACACTCCCCCTCATCATCTGTCTGGTACCCGGAGTGGCAGGTGCAGAGGAAGGTGCCTGGGATGTTGACACACTGTTGAGGGCACGGTTCCTGCAGACATTCGTCTACATCAGAACATCTGCGGCCATCTGGACCCATTTGGTAGCCGGGGGGGCATGTGCAGCGGATGCCCCGCTGTGTCTCCACACAGTCGTGCTCACACCCCATGTCCACACAGATGTCTTTGATGTGGGGCTGGTCAGTGGGACCGGCGGAGTCGGCGGATAATTCAGGAAGGTCAGTTTGGCTTAGGGGATCAGGTTTGCAGCTGTACCCATCCTCATCTATCATAAAGCCCTCAGAGCAGTAACAGTAGTAGTGCTGCTCACAGCCATGGTCCCCCCTACACCAGTCCTGGTTCTGTGGAGCTACACTGGACGAGCAGAGGGGGGCATCCCTGGACCAGCCCCTGTCTCGTCGTCTCTCTCCATGCACAGCACCGTCTGCCCAACAGGAACCTCTGAGTCTGAGTTGTCTGCAGGGCATGGCAGAGAAGCTACAGACCCATAGGGCACATGTGTGAGAAGTGTGCTGACGAGGTGAAATGGGGTGGTGTAAACAGCTTGACCCCTGCCCTCGTCCTCCAGCGGTGAACACATTCCTTTGTAGTTGTACTGGCAAACGTAGCCATCCAACGCCAGGGCGCAGGAGCCATCGAGCCACCGGAAATTGTCACTGCTCTCACGCCCGCTCTCGGACGTGTGGACGGTCATGGCCACACAGCGAGGGGCCGCACAAGTCCCAGGGGTGTCTTCACGGAGCCAGTTGGTGAACTGGCCATCCTGGTCTCCTATTAGGAATGAAAGACATGACCAGGTCAGTAAAAGTAGTAATTCTCTTTAGTTTAAGTCTTTTATTTCTAACTATGTGCAACGTTTTCAGATCTGTATGACATATTAAAAGGGTTAATCCTTGAGATCATGATTAAAGCTGCAATGTGTAAAATTGTCTAATGTTTAATTTATGGCAAAATTGGTGCAAACTCTATGTTGTTGTAACCACACATCTTTCTGGGTTGGCTCTGTGAGGGGTGGGGGGTTATAGCAGCCTGCAGTGATGTCTGCCACAGTGTCTTTTTTTGATACCACCACTAGGAGTTGCCAAAGTCAGATATTTTTTCAATCCACACATATGGACTTTGAAAAGATCTAATTGATCTTGCTTGTATTTTTGTTGTAATAAAATTCAAATAGTGAGATTTTAGCAGCTGGCTCATAAGTAAATATACCATTATGTACCTTTCCCTATTTGGGGACAATTTCTGTTAAGAACTCGTCTTCTTCAGACGAGAGGAGCATGAGAACATCAGAGTGTGTGTGTGTAACTGTGTGTGTAGATTTAAACAACAGCTACATTACATAACGCCTCATGTACATATTAAACACTTGTAATATAAACTTGTGTTGATGTGAGTCATGAAGTGGGGAAGCTTCATGATATCTGTTAGTTACATGTTTGACTCTGTTCACCTGTAGTGTGTACAACATGTATGACTCTGTTCACCTGTAGTGTGTACAACATGTATGACTCTGTTCACCTGTAGTGTGTACAACATGTATGACTCTGTTCACCTGTAGTGTGTACAACATGTATGACTCTGTTCACCTGTAGTGTGTACAACATGTATGACTCTGTTCACCTGTAGTGTGTACAACATGTCTGACTCTGTTCACCTGTAGTGTGTACAACATGTATGACTCTGTTCACCTGTAGTGTGTACAACATGTATGACCCTGTTCACCTGTAGTGTGTACAACATGTATGACTCTGTTCACCTGTAGTGTGTACAACATGTCTGACCCTGTTCACCTGTAGTGTGTACAACATGTATGACCCTGTTCACCTGTAGTGTGTACAACATGTATGACCCTGTTCACCTGTAGTGTGTACAACATGTATGACTCTGTTCACCTGTAGTGTATACAACATGTATGACCCTGTAGTGTGTACAACATGTATGACTCTGTTCACCTGTAGTGTGTACAACATGTATGACTCTGTTCACCTGTAGTGTGTACAACATGTATGACCCTGTAGTGTGTACAACATGTATGACTCTGTAGTGTGTACAACATGTATGACTCTGTTCACCTGTAGTGTGTACAACATGTATGACTCTGTTCACCTGTAGTGTGTACAACATGTATGACTCTGTTCACCTGTAGTGTGTACAACATGTATGACTCTGTTCACCTGTAGTGTGTACAACATGTATGACTCTGTTCACCTGTAGTGTGTACAACATGTATGACTCTGTTCACCTGTAGTGTGTACAACATGTATGAATGTTACAATACATATCTTTAAAGGAGCTTTTCTCTAAAGGAGCTTTTTCTCACACTCTTCAGCAGAAGTCTCCACTTCAGCAGCACTTACATACACCAAACTTTCCACTTTCATTCCTCTCTATATTCTGAAGCTTTGTGCAGAGGGCTTTGTTCACATGTCACTCACAGCTCATGTTATACACGCTACACTCACTACATGCAGGAGATGCACAGAGTTCTGTGTGTTGACAGGATTTAGTGATTTATGGAGTGATACAAAGACAGATCCAGAATCTGTACAAACCTTTGACATGTGAACAACATGCAACACTTTGAACCTGCTTCATTCAGACTTCTCTTTATATCTGGACATGGAGCAGATTACACACATTTAATGACATAATGCTTCATTTACATATTTAGCCCTAAACGGCCATGGTTCAAACCTTTTCATAAGTTTTTCCGTTATAACAAGTTTATTTTTATTTGTTTTCGCGAGATCACAAGTTATTTATTTCATCTTGAAACTACAAATGTTGATTTCACTCATTTTTTAATCTATCGTTATTATTATCATTATTATTATTGTTGTTTTTATTATCATAAATATCATACTATTATTGTTATTGGTATAAGCCGAGATGTGTTCTCTCAGACGGCTGGCGTCTCCCTTAGAGATAGGGTGAGAAGCTCAGCCATCAGGAGAGACTCGGAGTAGAGCCGCTGCTCCTTTACGTTGAAAGGAGCCAGTTGAGGTGGTTCATCATCTAGTAAGGAGCCACCTGGGCGCCTCCCTAGGGAGGTGTTCCAGGTACAGCTGGGAGGAGACCCCGGGGAAGACCCAGGACTCGGTGGAGAGATTATATCTCCTCACTGGGAACGCCTCAGGATCCCCCAGTCGGAGCTGGAGGATGTGGCCCGGAGAAGAAGGGGAGTCTGGGGTTCACTACTGGAGCTGCTGCCCCCGCGACCCGACCCCGGATAAGAGGTAGACGATGGATGGTATAATTAAAATGATTGTTCTTATCATTATTTATTATTATTATTATTATTATTATTATTATTATTATTATTATTATTATTATTATTATTATTATTATTATTATTATTATTATAAAAAAACAATATTAACTTCAGATCCCGGAAGAAAAATGAAATGAACTTGTTATCATGGGAAAGTGGAAGAAATAAAATGTTTGAATCTTCCCTAAAAACTACGTTCACGCAGAAACGCGCACCATCGTCATCAACACCTTTATTTTGAAGCTTGTGACCGGAAGTGGACCGTGTTGTTGTTTACAGCTTGACGCAGCTCCTCCGAGCAGACAGCGAACATGGACGTCACATGTCAGAGAATGACCGAAACATGATCCTGCCAGTTCTCTGTGGGGAAAACCAGCGCAGACAGCAAGGTACGAGCGACATTATTACACCTGTGCTACGTGTGTGTGCTAAGTACCGGACCCGGTAGCTGTTGACGGTGGAAACTAGCTCGCCCGTGTTAGCTAAGTGAGCTAACACGGGGGGTAGCTAAATATCGTTTAACGGGAACCTCCGTGCCGGCGCCCATTATCGGACACGCCTCCCACCAACAGCGCTTCTTCATTTTCTTATTATTTCACATCTAAACTCTTCAAACTCGAGGAGCTTCATCCGGGTTGGATGTGCTGGTGCCAGCCATAGGTACGCACATGTTTGGACATTTAAAATATTTATAGAAACGTGTAAAACGTGCGACGAGAACAGTTTGTTCCTGGTGTTAAAAGCATATTTATCGACAAATGCACAAAAATACATAAGGCGCGTAACATCACAAGAACACAGGCTGCGTCCGATAATGGAACCCCACTACTGCCTGACGCCGGGCTATAAACTGCGCTGCAGCCGCAGGCGACCATCATCTGTCACACGGTGAGCTGACACACAGCTCGTTAACACGTGAAGCGTTGACCGTTTCCACAAGACGGGAGACCCGAGAGGTTTACGGTCGGAAACGTTCACGGAAATAACGTGAAATTAAATCGTGCACAGCTGTGTCCGATAATGGAACCAGTTATTGGGTGTTCAGGTTTAAAGCTGCTGCTGCTCGGGCCTGTTTGTTGCAGTGCAGTGCAGTGCAGTGCAGCGCGTGTGTGTGTGTGTGTGTGTGTGTGTGTGTGTGTGAGAGAGAGTGTGAGTTATTCGGGATGTTGGGCCGATACCGATGTTTAAAATGACAGTTTGTCTGATACAGCGATGAGGTATTTGTTCCCCCTTCTGTGACATAACTCTGCTTTAAAGTCGTTGAGCTTTGAAACAACCTTTTATTAAATATTATTATTATTATTATTATTATTATTATTATTATTATTATTAAAGCCTCCTTGTTGGGTTAGGGTTAGGGTTAGGGCCTGTAGTTAACCCAACCACTAAAGAGACGCTGAGCTTGTCATCACACGTGTGTTGTGGACGCTGACCTCACTCTGAGGCACGTGGCCGACATTTGTAAACGAGCCTCAGGTGCGTCGCGCCCCCAAAGCGCTCTGACGTCCTGCCAGAGGCTTCTTCTCCCGACCAGCAGCTGGGATGTCCCACGCAAAGAACTAAATCCATATCAAACCGGCGCAAAGTTGATGCCACACGAGGGACGACGAGGTGTCACAAACTGAGTCCATGCCAGTGAAGCTCCACGATTCTCGTCATGATTTGACACCACGCTAAAAAACTAAACTATATATCTGATGTATTTCCAAATACACTCCTGTATTACGTTTGAATACAGTTTTTACAAGATTACATTTGAACACATCATAATACCGTTAAATCTTCCCTTCACTTAAAACACCATTTTACTGAAAGGAGCCTGAACGCATCTTTAATACAAGTCAACGCACCTCCGGTACCAACTGCTAACGTTAGCTGTTAGCTGCTAACGTTAGCTAGCTCTTCTGCTGTTGTTCACAATGTAGCATTAACAGGGAAAAACAGGGGAAAATGCGTCTCCTGAACGCATCATAGTGAGTCTACTGAATAAATAGTCGTACACGACTATTTTCCAGAGAGAAGGTTCCTCTGCAAGTTCAGAGGAAACGTGTTTCATTATATTCTGGGGAAATCTTTGCGTCTCCATCCTGGTGTTTAGTGGCATGTTGAGAGTTCTGGATGATTTGCCTCCCTTAGTTTCTGACGCTGGACTATCAGGAGTGCTGAAGAGATGTATCCTGTGAGCAGAGGTAGCTGTGAGTTCTGAGGAGTTTGAAGCTCAAACCGTCAGCAGGTTGAAGATAAACAAAGTGTTTTCTTTGTGACCTGCAGATAAGTCGTCTGTAAAGCTCTGAGCTCATCGTCCTGCGGTGTTCAGTCAGACGGGACTGATGCACCAGAGCTTCTGTGGAATCCATTTTCATCCCCCGGAAAGATTTATTATTTATTGTCTGTGAAAAGACAGAAAATCAAGTGCATGTGTTGATATTTAACTGCTGCACGTCTAAACTATCGTCCAATATAAGTATATAAATAAAAACTCTACATGTGAACAGACAGACGACCCTGAGCCAGCGGCGTGTTGCCTCTATGAATCATGGGACGTTTGTCTGCAGAGACGAGACGTTCAAGTCACAAAGCTGAATACAGTTTTTCTGAGGAACTCATGGAAAGTTGACTTTTTAGAGACAAAGATACAAAACATGTGATGATGATATAGAATGTGATGCATTAAACTACCAACAGGAAGTAAAGGAGTGAAAACATCTGCAGCAGGAACATGTAACACACACATTAATGTAACAGGAACATGTAACACACACATTAATGTAACACACACATTAATGTAACAGGAACATGTAACACACACATTAATGTAACAGGAACATGTAACACACACATTAATGTAACAGGAACATGTAACACACACATGAATGTAACAGGAACATGTAACACACACATTAATGTAACAGGAACATGTAACACACACATTAATGTAACAGGAACATGTAACACACACATTAATGTAACAGGAACATGTAACACACACATTAATGTAACAGGAACATGTAACACACACATTAATGTAACAGGAACATGTAACACACACATGAATGTAACAGGAACATGTAACACACACATTAATGTAACAGGAACATGTAACACACACATTAATGTAACAGGAACATGTAACACACACATTAATGTAACAGGAACATGTAACACACACATTAATGTAACAGGAACATGTAACACACACATTAATGTAACAGGAACATGTAACACACACATTAATGTAACAGGAACATGTAACACACACATTAATGTAACAGGAACATGTAACACACACATTAATGTAACAGGAACATGTAACACACACATTAATGTAACAGGAACATGTAACACACACATTAATGTAACAGGAACATGTAACACACACATTAATGTAACAGGAACATGTAACACACACATTAATGTAACAGGAACATGTAACACACACATTAATGTAACAGGAACATGTAACACACACATTAATGTAACAGGAACATGTAACACACACATTAATGTAACAGGAACATGTAACACACACATTAATGTAACAGGAACATGTAACACACACATTAATGTAACAGGAACATGTAACACACACATTAATGTAACAGGAACATGTAACACACACATTAATGTAACAGGAACATGTAACACACACATTAATGTAACAGGAACATGTAACACACACATTAATGTAACAGGAACATGTAACACACACATTAATGTAACAGGAACATGTAACACACACATTAATGTAACAGGAACATGTAACACACACATTAATGTAACAGGAACATGTAACACACACATTAATGTAACAGGAACATGTAACACACACATTAATGTAACAGGAACATGTAACACACACATTAATGTAACAGGAACATGTAACACACACATTAATGTAACAGGAACATGTAACACACACATAATGTAACAGGAACATGTAACACACACATTAATGTAACAGGAACATGTAACACACACATTAATGTAACAGGAACATGTAACACACACATTAATGTAACAGGAACATGTAACACACACATTAATGTAACAGGAACATGTAACACACATTAATGTAACAGGAACATGTAACACACACATTAATGTAACAGGAACATGTAACACACACATTAATGTAACAGGAACATGTAACACACACATTAATGCACAGGAACATGTAACACACACATTAATGTAACAGGAACATGTAACACACACATTAATGTAACAGGAACATGTAACACACACATTAATGTAACAGGAACATGTAACACACACATTAATGTAACAGGAACATGTAACACACACATTAATGCAACAGGAACATGTAACACACACATTAATGTAACAGGAACATGTAACACACACATTAATGTAACAGGAACATGTAACACACACATTAATGTAACAGGAACATGTAACACACACATTAATGTAACAGGAACATGTAACACACACATTAATGTAACAGGAACATGTAACACACACATTAATGTAACAGGAACATGTAACACACACATTAATGTAACAGGAACATGTAACACACACATTAATGTAACAGGAACATGTAACACACACATTAATGTAACAGGAACATGTAACACACACATTAATGTAACAGGAACATGTAACACACACATTAATGTAACAGGAACATGTAACACACACATTAATGTAACAGGAACATGTAACACACACATTAATGTAACAGGAACATGTAACACACACATTAATGTAACAGGAACATGTAACACACACATTAATGCAACAGGAACATGTAACACACACATTAATGTAACAGGAACATGTAACACAACACATTAATGACAGGACATGTAACACACACATTATGTAACAGGAACCATTAACACACACTGACACCACACATAATGCTAACAGGAACATGTAACACACACATTAATGCAACAGGAACATGTAACACACCACATTAATGTAACAGGAACATGTAACACACACATTAATGTAACAGGAACATGTAACACACACATTAATGTAACAGGAACATGTAACACACACATTAATGTAAGCAGGAACATGTAACACACACATTAATGTAACAGGAACATGTAACACACACATTAATGTAACAGGAACATGTAACACACACATTAATGTAACAGGAACATGTAACACACACATTAATGTAACAGGAACATGTAACACACACATTAATGTAACAGGAACATGTAACACACACATTAATGTAACAGGAACATGTAACACACACATTAATGTAACAGGAACATGTAACACACACATTAATGCAACAGGAACATGTAACACACACATTAATGCAGCAGGAACATGTAACACACACATTAATGTAACAGGAACATGTAACACACACATTAATGTAACAGGAACATGTAACACACACATTAATGTCAGCAGGAACATGTAACACACACATTAATGTCAGCAGGAACATGTAACACACACATTAATGCAACAGGAACATGTAACACACACATTAATGCAACAGGAACATGTAACACACACATTAATGTAACAGGAACATGTAACACACACATTAATGTAACAGGAACATGTAACACACACATTAATGCAACAGGAACATGTAACACACACATTAATGTAACAGGAACATGTAACACACACATTAATGCAACAGGAACATGTAACACACACATTAATGTAACAGGAACATGTAACACACACATTAATGTAACAGGAACATGTAACACACACATTAATGTAACAGGAACATGTAACACACACATTAATGTAACAGGAACATGTAACACACACATTAATGCTAACAGGAACATGTAACACACACATTAATGTAACAGGAACATGTAACACACACATTAATGTAACAGGAACATGTAACACACACATTAATGTAACAGGAACATGTAACACACACATTAATGTAACAGGAACATGTAACACACACATTAATGCAGCAGGAACATGTAACACACACATAATGCAACAGGAACATGTAACACACACATTAATGTAACAGGAACATGTAACACACACATTAATGTAACAGGAACATGTAACACACACATTAATGTAACAGGAACATGTAACACACACATTATGTGTAACAGGAACATGTAACACACACATTAATGTAACAGGAACATGTAACACACACATTAATGTAACAGGAACATGTAACACACACATTAATGTACACAGGAACATGTAACACACACATTAATGTAACAGGAACATGTAACACACACATTAATGCAACAGGAACATGTAACACACACATTAATGCAACAGGAACATGTAACACACACATTAATGCAACAGGAACATGTAACACACACATTAATGTACAGGAACAGTAACTGGTAACACCACACATTATGTAACAGGCTAACACACCCATTAATGTAACAGGAACATGTAACACACACATTAAGCAACAGGAACCATGTAACACACACATTAATGCAACAGGAACAATGTAACACACACATTAATGCAGCAGGAACATGTAACACACACATTAATGTAACAGGAACATGTAACACACACATTAATGTAACAGGAACATGTAACACACACATTAATGTAACAGGAACATGTAACACACACATTAATGCAACACGGAACATGTAACACACACATTAATGCAGCAGGAACATGTAACACACACATTAATGTTACAGGAACATGTAACACACACATTAATGTAACAGGAACATGTAACACACACATTAATGTAACAGGAACATGTAACACACACATTAAGTCAGCAGGAACATGTAACACACACATTAATGCAACAGGAACATGTAACACACACATTAATGTAACAGGAAACATGTAACACACACATTAATGTAACAGGAACATGTAACACACACATTATGTTGCAGGAACATGTACACACACATAATGTAACAGGAACATGTAAACACACACATTAATGTAAGCGGGAACATGTAACACACACATTAATGTAACGGGAACATGTAACACACACATTAATGTAACGGGAACATGTAACACACACATTAATGTAGCAGGAAACATGTAACACACACATTAATGTAGCAGGAACATGTAACACACACATTAATGTGACAGGAACATGTAACACACACATTAATGCAGCAGGAACATGTAACACACACATTAATGTAGCAGGAACATGTAACCACACTAATGCAGCAGGAACATGTAACACACACACACCTGTTGTCAGACAACAGGATATATGAGATAACTGACGTGTCGCCTCTTGTAAAGAATGTGTCGCTTGCAGAGTGAAGTCGTTGCTCTCACTGTACCTGCATGTGTTCGTCATGTAAATATTTAGTTTATGCTCCGGTGCGTTGCTTCCCGTCCAGCCAGTCCTCCACCAGCTCTGTACCTTCATACAGTAATTGTATATTAAAAATAAAATAGAAGCAATGGAAATAGTAACAGTGACACAGGGCTCGACGCTAATGCAACAAATAATTAACTTTTGTTTCTTTTATATGTTAAGTGTTTTCCACTGATGGCAAAATTAGAATTACTCAATGTTTTCCAAAGTTTCAAAATATTAAGTTTACTATATAATGTAAGTCCAAGTAGAGCAGCAACTTCTTCCATTCAAGAACCTGGAACCATAAATGTTTAGCATTTATCGATTTTATCAAATTAAAACAGATTAATTTCCACTGACTGACCAGGTGTTTCACCGTCAGGAAGAACGGCTCATAATTCCTCTAATATTTATTTTAATTGCTATGAAAACATCTGCAAACGGTTTTTATTCATTTCTCAGCAAAAACTACCTTTTACACGATTACATTTGAACACATCATGAGAACGTTATAATTTGACCTTCGATTCATTTTAACTGAATAGAGCTTGAACGCACCACAATGCAACTCTATGGAGCCTCCACTCACCGGCTGCTAGCAGCTAACTGCTAACAGCTAACGTTAGCTAGTTTTTTACAATGTAGCATTATCAAGGAAAGAATGGCGTGCGTCCCCCGAAAGTGAGTTTACTGCGTCCCAAACACAACGTTTCGGTTCTCGTGACATCCTTACTGCCGTGTATGAATAAAATGCTCCCTTAAGCTTCATTTTATATCTTTGAGAACAAACACGTGACCTCTTTGAGCCTTTTAGAATCAGTGTGTGTGTCTTTATTTTTTGGGAGTTTGACTGATGTTAGAGATAATACAACCTGCCTTTGCACTATGTTACATATTTATAATAGTTTATAGCACCAAATGCACTTTCTGTATTTAATGTACTTGTTTGCACTCCTGGTTGGATACTAACTGCATTTCACTGGCTTGCACCTGAACTCTGCACAATGACAATACAGTTGAATCTAATCTAATAGCAGACTCACTCCTACACTGAATCCTTCAGATGATGAACATCCTCCTCCTGTACCAGATGGTCCTGTTCAGGGGTGGGGGGGTGCAGCATGTACTAGGAACAAACCATTTCAGCTCCTTTGCATGTCTCGGAAACACAAACTGTAAAATCAACACAGAGACCAGCTCCTCTACATTCCTCCTGCGCTGCGTTCACTGATTCTTTTTTTCAGTTAGATTACGCAACATCCTCGACAAGGAGGGGGCTAAAAGCTCATAACTCTCTGAGGACCCCCAACACACCCTTTCAACATTTCTAGTTTTATATGTCATGAATATTTCCTGACGGGCGAGCACACAGAGGGCGGCGGCCGCGTGTTCAGAAGCCTGTGGAGATAATAATCTAATTTACAGGATGAATCTGTTTCTTATTGTCAACAAGTTATTGTGCAGACAGCAAGTTGTTCTGTATCTCAACACTTTCTAACTTCCTGTCTGTGGCTCTCGGCTCCAAGCCCATTGGTTCCTACTGACGACGTAAATCTTAAAAAACAGTTTAATGTTTAACAAAGTCTGAAGCTGCAGCTCACATTAGCAGGAATTCAGGACACTGTAACAAATTATAATTTTTTTTTAATCTAATTTGTCTTTGTTTAAAGAAGACGCCACAATATACATAACATCTGCAACCAGAACAATAGCATCTGTAACATTAAACATCATAGCACTTCAATCTGAGCGAATGAATTAACATTTACAATAAAAAACAAGTCGAAAAAATAAAAGCACGTTCAGGATCCTTTAGAAGTACAGGAAGTACATACAATATTTAAACAGTGGAATATATTTGTGTACTGCTCGCTGTAGTTTTTACACGAGAAAATGGGGGGACTATTTCCAGCGGCGGATTAATCCACGTTCAGTGATCTAATGAGTTCTTGCGGCTGCAGGTCGGTGTATGTGGGGTCGAGTCGAGGAAGTCAAGCTAGAAATTAGAACTGATTCTTCGGTATTAAGTTGATGCCAGAAATCTGAAATTGTGACAGTACTCGTTTTTCTGCGGTACCATAAACTCACTTTCGGGGGACGTACCCTATTTCTTCCCCGGTAATCTATGTTGACATCTGCAGGAGAGCTAGCTAACGTTAGCTAGTAGCTGTTAGCTGCTAGCAACCGGTGAACAGAGGTTCTATAGAGTTGCTTTGTGGTGCGTTCAGGCTCTATTCAGTAAAAACTATCATCGGGCGAAGGTAAATTACAACCTTCTGATGATGTGTTCAAATGTAATCTTGTAAAATGTAGTTTTTGCTGAGAAACTGTCTCAGCAAATAAATCCAGATGTTTGAAGATGTTTCACAGCAATTAAAATAGATATTAGAGGAATTATGAGCCATTTAACTTACTGACAAAAACCAGTATGCAAACGGTAATAAAGTTCACGTTGAAGGATTTAGTTTTTAGTTTTTCACCACAGTATCGAGTTGTATTGTGACATCCCTACTAGAAATATTAAAAAGTGTTTTGGACTTAATCCACTCGTGCTCCTGTTCACTGTCGGTTGTTGACTCGTCGTATTTCCCTTCGGATGACATCGTCCGCAGAACGGCTTGAAAGTGAAAGTGCTGCGTCGCCCGTGGTCGTGTTGGCCTGCAGCCGGCCTCCGTCCTCAGCCACCATCTGTGAGGAAATGTTACTGCTCTGCCAAACTCCCACACACACATACACACACACGCTCTTGTTACAGAAATAGGTTTGTTTATTTATAACAGTGGAAACAGCATAAAACCAGATAACTTTAATAAAACAGCTTAAAAGTTGGAAAATTATCTAATATATAAAATTATTTAACATTTAGCTTTAATTCCTTTGCAAATGAAGATATATGATCATAAAATGTGCAGCTGAAACTATTAGTCAATTATTTATTTGATTTGCAGAAAATTACCGTGAAAGTATTTTGATGGTTGAAGTAATTTTTCATGTAAAAACCTAAAATATTTAAATGAGCTGCAGCTCAACAACTACATTAGTAATAATAATCTAATATAAAATACAGGCCGAGACATTTATACTTTTAATAATAATAATAATAATAATAAGCTTTATTTGTATAGCACCTTTCATACAAGAATAATTCATCACCATTCTTGTGAATGAGCCATATTTTGAAAGCATGAGCTCAACAATTGGGCCCCTGTGGCCCTTCAACTGGTTTACTCCCTTCAGTTAAAGCCAGTTTTTCTCCAATACACATTTAGCAGAGAAACTTCCTCTTTTTCCCGTGGTAACACAGTCTCTATTTGATCTCAGGTTTTTCAAAAATACACACTGAGATTCATCTCAGTTACCTTTACACATTCAATGTTAAACCAGGCATGGTAAAAATGTATGAAATAATTTAAATTAGTTTAAAGTGGCACTATTAAAAGGCTAAGATAAAAAGATATAAAATATCACTATTAAAAGGCTAAAGTAAAGAGATATAAATTAT